>NW_020955335.1:713132-716538 GCF_003031625.1 Empidonax traillii | reverse complement strand
CAGTCTCTTCGCGAACGAAGAACCGGGGAAGGTCTTTCCACCTTCCAGCCTGCGCATTGGATTTTTTAGGTGAGACACAGTGTGCGCGGAACTGAGCCCACCCTTTAATCCTGAGGTTCATCTGCCGGGGCCAAGCACGCTTGGACGGTGGCAGCGAGGTCCTCAGGACGTAGATGGATTGCCTTACAGGGCTAACGAGCTCCATAAGAACACACTTTCCTTACTAGCACAAGAAGTTCTTCTTACCCTAAAAGCTCCAAAATATATACATATATATATGATCAATCCTATAAATCTAAACTGGAAAGATAAAATCCATTTGTGCACTAAACAAGCTAGATATAGTTTCTGTTCTACCCTAAAAAAACCTCAAACTCACAGGCAAAGAAAGAAAAAATCCCCAGAAACCCACAAACAAACCAAAAAAAAAAAAACCAAACCAAACCAAAACTGAAAGAGAAGAAGCCACAAACCTAAGGAAACAGACCTTAATGCAATTCTACTACAGTGTCACTCCTACAGCCCTCAACAGAAAGCCTCTAATGAATTCTGTGGGTTTTAGATCACGACGTGTGTTCCTGGGTAAAGAGGCAAAAAGCACCAACCACGTTTATATTAATACCAGCCATGGCACTTTGCAAGCACCACGCACCAATAAACTGTACAAAGGACATAACTTCCAAGTTTAAACAATTTCTTTCCTTTAATATCTTCTGAAAGGCTTTTGAAACTAGCAACTCTAACGTGTGTGGGAATAGGCAACACATGATAGCAATAAGTTTGCTTTTAATGGAAAGAGTCTGCTGTGTCTGTGGCTAACAAACCCCAGTATCTTTTCATTACAAAGGAGCTTATTGTTACCATATGACTTACTGTGGGATTTCACTTTGCCTCTCTGGTGATCTGTCTGATCTATTAAGGAAAGCACTGAGCTATGGACAACACACACTTTATTGCAGTTTTATACTTTCGTAGTCCCTGCTGCTTCTGTCAGCCTACTTCCGATGAATTTCAAATAGTAACAGGGAAAAAGGATCAAAAAAAAAAAAAAAAGGAGTATTTACCAAGTTTCTCACAGGGAAAAAAAAATTAACTGTGAACAAAATGAGGCAAGGTCATAATGAGGAAGTGGTCCTGCATCCCAGGACATGACTCCTACAGCAATGGTTGTGCAGATGAGCAACTGGATCCACCAGCTCTGGCACTTACCAACCACTACACAAATAAATCTCTGTGTGAATACCACTGAAGTACTTCTACATGACACATATTTTATACATATACATATTCATAGCATATATATGAAGTTCCCTCAGCATGACTGTTTCTGCCCTATTAATTGATTTTCAAGGCTGAATCTGAAATATAGGACAGGCAAAACTAAACAGCACTTCATCAGTGTTAATTAGTGTTGAGAATTAATCAGCAAATGTAGGAAATCACTATTCATTTTGCAGAAATGCATACAGCATTAAGTAGCATTTAAATAGATGCTGATCTTTCTTTAAGAGTAGCAATTTAAAGATTATTTTCCTCTGATGGGATACTTCAATATTGAATATACAGAGATTAATGTTCAAGGGAACTGGTGCTGTGTTGAAGTGAAATGTTGCTAAAAATAGTAATATATATTTACCAAATGTTTCTACAGCAACCATAGTCTCTGAAAGAATTAAAAAGTTTTAAAATAGCCATGACAGTTGAGCTGTCTGATGTCTACACACTGTCCAGGTGGGATTATTAATCCAGGGTTTCCTGTGCTCTGGGAGATAATTTTTTCCTGTAAGAAATATGGTGTTTCAGGTCAACTTCTGAGCACCTCTCCCTCAACCCTTAAGAAGTTCGAGGATTGCCTAAAAAATGTGACACAAGGTTTGGTCCCAGAGAAACCTCCTGTTTTTAATTTCACCAGCACAGTACCTTTGGATCACAATTCAGAACACAGCAAGCACAGAGGGACTTCTGTTGGCTGTTTTAACACCACTCACCTGATTCTTGAGATCCAGCTTCGGGCAGGGACGGCCTCCATTGTACGGCTTCTCCTTGAGCCACTTGGAGCGGACTTTCACCCCCGGTCCACAGGAGGAGCTGCAAGGAGACCAACTGGACCAATCGCTTAGTCTGCAATCAAACGGGCAAGGGACCGTGCAAGGCTCTTCAATGTAACCTAAACCAAAAATGTGAGACAGGTTTTAATCACCGCGACCGACGAACTCCGACCCTCTGACGGGATCTGGGCAATCAACACAAAGCGAGAACTTCTGAAAAAGAAGACACGTGGCACATTGACAGCACCATCCCAGCACAAGGCTGGGGCGTTATTTTTAAAGAACAGCAGTGACTTAAACTAATTTCTACTTGGCTTAGTCCAACAAAGGCAGTGATAAAACTCACTGACGTAAAGGACCCACAGTGGTGAAAGAGATTGATGCGAAGCTGGTGGTCACCAACACGTGGTGATTATCTTCCCTGTGAGACTGTGGCCATAAGAAATTCTGGAGAACTAAGTGCACAGCCCAGTTCCATACTCCTTTAGTATTACACTAGTCATCTCCAGAGCTAGCACAGGCAGGAGTCAGACAGAGTCTCTCTTCCCAGCACAGGGAACCAGAGGATGCTGGAGGCAACAGAGCTCTTCTCCTGGCAGCTCACGCAAGATGTGTGAGGGACCTGCCCGTCAGCTGGAGCAGTGTGGAATCCACTCTCGGGAGAAGCAGATGAAACCTGTGTCCTACATCTTACTATTAGTTCTCTTTGTACACCTTTCCAACTGCTTTGCTTATTATGGGTTTCATAAATAGCATTTTAAAGCTTTGCTTTCACCTTAACCTGGTTTGACAAGATCATCACCTCTTAAAATCACAATACCAGGCACCTGCAGTAGCAACACCTTCCGAATTAAAACCCAATAGGCTCCTCCATGAAGGCACAACCCCACAGCTATTTTAGGAGCTGGCATATGGGAAGAGAGATTTCGCAGAGCCCAGCCTGGCCATGGAGCTCTTGGTGTGCAGAAAGGCAGTGGAGGGTGGCCAAAACCTGGAGATCTCCAGGGAATTACTATTCTTGGGTTGGCAGTGTGGAATAATTCCTGCACCTTCCTGCTTACCATGCTGCATTCGTTCTCCTCCAGTTCCTATTATCTGCTTGTCATGTCTGTATGTATTATTTTAATTTAAACAAAAAAGAGATCTCATGTTAGACCATGAAAGGCAGAGGCTGCTCAGATCAGCCTTTATTAGAGGCAGCTTCATCCCCCTGACAGCTGTGGCAATGATGGTCATGGAAATAACTGAATTTCATCCCTACCACATTTCTGATGTTTCTCATTTTTATGCCCTTCCTTTCTTTTTGGTTTTCATCACACGAACACTCCCTCTCTATTCCTTACCCACAGAATACCAAA
>NW_020955335.1:637588-712939 GCF_003031625.1 Empidonax traillii | reverse complement strand
ATCAGCCTTTATTAGAGGCAGCTTCATCCCCCTGACAGCTGTGGCAATGATGGTCATGGAAATAACTGAATTTCATCCCTACCACATTTCTGATGTTTCTCATTTTTATGCCCTTCCTTTCTTTTTGGTTTTCATCACACGAACACTCCCTCTCTATTCCTTACCCACAGAATACCAAATTAGCTCATTTCATGACTCTTTTAGGAAGGGTTTCCCCACTCTATCCAGGTGACAGTCCCTGCAGCATGGAGTGAAAAAACACCCAAACAACAAAACCCAACCCCGCAGCAGCTTCTGTCCAGAACCCTCAGACATGCCATGAAACATCGGGCTGAGGCACAGAGATTGTTCTGGTTCAGAGCTGGATTTACCAGCCAAACAATGCCTGAACTGCTCCTCACTCCAAACCAGGACTGTATTACAGCCAGAGCATCCACCCACAGCAACAACACGCTGCCTCACCGTCGCTCTCAACACTGAAGTCAGTACCAAGAAAAGGTCCAGGCTTATTTAGGCATCCATTCCCCAGAAAATATCTCCCTTCCAGGAGTACAAGAAATACTGATGTTGCTTTTGTAAACAGTGCCTTAAAAACTGCTAGTAGCAGCAGCAGTTCCCTCCTTCAGCTCAGTGATGCTCCATTTCTCCTCTCATGATCCTCCGTGATGGTGCTGTTCCCTCTTTCTTTACAGCGGCCGCCCCGCAGCCTGACAGCCGCAATCACTTCCCCCGTAACTCAGGCTGTAACTCTTCCCTGAAGCTGCAGACCCGCTCCCATACAGTGTGCTCTGGTTTCCTTTGCCACCTCTGATCTCTCTGTGTTGCGATGGCTTTTCATTGGCAGCTCCAAAGCCACTGGAATTGGGCATCTTAATTATTTCTGACCGACCCTGTTGCAGTGGTGTTCGCATGTTCGAGACATTTCAGCTCTGCATGCTCTGTGTGCTCACCTTGGCGAGGTGACACCCATGCACACACATACACAAATATTTCCAAAATAGACTCACTTTTTTTCCCTCCAAATAAAAATCCCACGAATATTCTATTCCATCTGCTTTGGTTGCCACTCAAAGTAATTCATAATACATTATGATAAGTAAAAGAAATTTTCTCATGATAGATTTATGAGAAGCATTTCTTAGGCAGTTCTCCAAAGAGTTCTATTCCACCACCGTATGAAATATCATTTTTCCTTGGGCTGTGTGACAGCCTGGGTAATTAACTCTCAACAGAAACAAAGTAAGTGCCTTGTTTTAAAGTAGGATTAGTCAGAGGGGTTATCAACTTATCAGAGAAGGCAAAATGGGCTAAGTCTTTTGGTAGTTCAAGATCTAACTCAATAATAAAAAAATATGAGACAAAAAATCAAAAGAATACAAAAAAAATAAGGAAGAATAGGGAAAAGTTATAATAAATCATCTTTCTTAGATATAAGAAAGAAGTTTTTCACAACAGGGGTGGTAAAACACTGGCACAGGTTGCCCAGAGAAGCTGTGGATGCCTCATTCCTGGAAACATTCAAGGCCAGGTTGGATGGAGCAACTTAGTCTAGCTCATTGCAGGAGGCTGGACATGATGATCTTTAAAAGGTCCCTCCCAACACAAACTGTTCTGTGACATTAAGGAAATTAAAGAAACCTATTGTTTCTTATTGGAAACAAATATTGGAAGTGCAGTGAGTTATCCCTCAGAGGACCACAGAATTTCTAGAGACATCCTGTTTCTCAGGGACCAGCTCATTCCTTTTTGAGTTTCCTCACTCATATTATTAAACTACATTAAGTATAAACAAACAATGGCCAGCTAATAGAGCATTAAATTTCCATACTGCCCAAAGGAAGCCAATTCCCCATACTGAACAAAGCTACAGAATCAAAATGGGATCATAACTTTCCTCCAGGCTCTTCTCACAGACTGCCATTACTCTTCTATCAATCACTTGAGGTTAATTCTAGGCTGAGATGCTCACAGAGCAGAGATTTCATTCAGCCAAAACTTTCCTCCAAAAACGGTCCTATGATGTACCCTCTCTGCTCAGACAGAGAATGCCTTTATAGCTATCTTTTTATGACAATTAGTAAATAACTTGTACTCAGCTCATCCATAGCCTTTGAGAACAGGGTATTTGTTTTTCTCTGAAGGAGCCGAACAATGACTTGCTGTTGTCAGGGGGCTAAAAAGACCTACAATAATCCTAGTTTTGGCATCCCTAGAAAACCTGTAGGATTGGCATGGTGCACAATACAAAACAAACAAAGAACCCCAAGGGAGACATGCTATTAAAACAATCCATTAATAAAGAATTCTATGTTCAGGCTATTATCGAGAGAAATATTCTTACCATAAAAAAACATGAATAAAGGAGCATAAACACATTTCTGCTCAGCTTGGGGAGACTAACTCAAGGCTGAGTTTACACAGCTGGTTTTGTCAGTGTCATCCTCACACTTCTCACTCATCTATCACATCCCCCATTTTTCTCTCCTCTGCAGAACCTGTTACCAAAAACTTGTTAAGTTTCCAAAATCTTCCGCAGAAAAAGATAATTTTTCTCCACAGCCCTGCTCAGCCTGCTTTCCATGTGATTTTATATTATTTCTTGAAGCCTCCTTTAACTTCTTTTTTTTTATTATTATTACTTGTCAAAATTTCAAACACTGTTAAAATAAAGCTCATTTAATTAAGACAGAGCAGATGAGAGCCTCTGTCCTACTAAACCAACAGCAGGCACCTGAACACCACAGAGCTGGAGCTGCACAAACAGATGTCACAGGAGGCAGTGGCAGGGACACCAGGATATTCAGGTATTTTGAAATATACTCCCGGGAATTGACAGAAAAAATTGATCTGGATGATCAAATAAGCCTTTTCTATGCTTAAGTGATATTGTTTTTCTACTGAGACACTGTCAAAGTAATGGGACAAAGAAATGCATTTACCCAGGCTGCACAGTTCATTTTACTATGATTTATTCATCAGAACAATGTGCTTGCTGCTGAAGAAGCCACAAATGGAGTCTCCTCTCTGAAGTGTCTGTAACAAGCAAAGCACCCACAGATTACGTGGGATGTACTGGGAAGGCTGGAACACACGATGCAGCAGCCACTGCTCATCTCCCTTCTCCTGTGCAACCCAGAGCCAAAGCAACGGCAGGTGGATGAACAAAGAGAGGACACAAAGTCACAGAATCACAGATTGGTTTGTGTTGCGAGGAACCTTAAAGACCATCTCGTTGCAAACCCTACCATGGGCAGGGACACCTTCCACCAGACCAGGTTGCTCCAAGCCCCGTTCACCCTGGCCTTGAACACTTCCAGGGATGGGGCAGCCACAGCTTCTCTGGGCAACCTCCACCGTCAGAGGTTAAGGCACAAACTCATGGTGCAAAAACTGTAATTGTCTCATTTTATCAGTGCAGACCAGCAGAGCCAAGGCAAGAGGAGGCAGCTGGAAGATGGGCTGGGGGTTGTCAGTGATGCAGAAGGACAAAGAGGCTGTGGATGGCACTGCAGGGGCAGGTTTGTAGCAGCACCATTTCTTTCCCATGTACATAAGACACTGGTGTGTCACAGCAGCACATCCAGCAAGGGGCTGCAGTGTCCTTCCATGTCCCCTCCATAGGCACAAATGGGAGAAGCAGGAGATTAGTAGGCTTACAAGCTAACATAAGACATTGGCATCCACCTGACTGTTGCACTTCCAAAAGATAAATTTGCTGTGGGTGTAAGGTCTGCACAGAGCGTTAAACAACACTGCCAACAGCATTTCAAGAGGCTGACTTAAAAGTGATGCGAAAATAAACAACATTTCTCCAGCAGCTTTGAAAACAGATGCACCTCTAATTGAATTGGCTTTAAACTCATTTGTATCCTCTCTAACATATTTCATGGTTTCAATTAACAAACTTCAAGCGGTTCTACCCTTGTTAGTAAACCTTGAGGTGGTTCATAAAACTCAAGGTCATTACTTGAGAGGGACAATTCTGTGCATCACCACAGCTGCCACTGGTAATAACACTGCTAATTTCCCCTGGAGTCTGTGGGACAGGACAGATCACCCTTTAACTAACAAGGGAGCAGCAGAGTGGACAGTGACACAGGAGAAATGTTTCTAATTACACACACCAAAGGTAGAGGGGGGAAAAAAATTGATTCATTTTGCAATTAATATTTACATTCATTTGGTTACTGACTGTGAAGTATCACAGAATAACACCAGTAAATCCATGCAGTACTAAAAATCTAATAGCTAAAGGCTTTATAAGGGCGACCTGGTGGACCACAGCACTGGGTGGGCCACATTCTGTTCAGTTGAAGCTTTGGGATCTCCTACAAAGCAAAGCTCTTGTTTTAACTCACGTTAAAACTCAGCATGGAGCACAGACTGCAGTTAAGCAACTTAACTCCGCCAGGTGATCCGAGTTCTATGGCTGGGGCTTTCCCAACGTGCCATGAACAAGGCGGCCACTGGCCATGGGCCACCCAGCACGACTGAAGGTTCCAGTGCCTTGTGACATACAAGGGGAAGAACCTCGTCCTAAGCAATCCTGGTTCAAAACCTAAATCCTGCTTCGAGGGAGAAAATTATTAACCGAAGGGAACTAAGCAGAATAAGTCTGGGAGTCTTAAAGTTGCTAACAACTTGAGCTGCAGCTGGAAAGGATGTAATCTTGCCACAGAACAAATGTTTAATCTTCTTTCTTTTATAGCGTGCAAGGATTTGAGAGATTTTATGCAATATTAGTTTGCTGAGAAATTTAAGAGATAATCTAATGAATACATTCAGTGAAGGCACAGCCAAAAACCCCAGCAAAAATAACTTTCACATCAAATGTTTTGCAAAGCTTAAATAATGGACCCTTAGCTAATTTATTCCCACTTGCTCAACAAAGAGGCACATGCTTATGCTATCTTGTAGCAGACTGATTAGAGATTCTAAATAGACCAGAGAGGACTTGTAAAAAAGGCTGGTAAGTTTAACTCAACATTATTGTTATTGAAATTCATCCAAAGGTTGGTTTTATTGCTCAATTTCACAGTCTCTATAAATCCCGACGAGGCAGTTGGGTTGGTGCTGACTTTGCACTACAATTCCTAATTTCTTTTGATTTTGCATTACAGTTTTCTTCCTTAAAGAACTTGCAAGCTTATACTTTGAGTTACACACAAACAATAGTAGTTGTTATATTTAACCTTTTAACTCAATAAGGAAATCTCCATTAATTAGCACATTCCCTGTAACAGATTGCAGCACAAGCTGAGAACTCTTGGGGAGAAGGAGCCTCGTCTGCTGCCTTCAGAGTGCAAATAAATAGAGCAAATAAATAGGACTTCCCAGTGTACATTTATCTCATAGGGAACTTTTGATGCAGGAGTGCAGAAATCCACTGCACAAATCTGTCCAGGCTCTAAAACCAACTGTGGGAATGATTCTCCTTTCTCTCAGGGCTGCTCCCCCACAGCAAAGGGCTGCTTGGGAGTCTTGATGTCTTAACAAAGTCCTTACTCAAATAAAAAATCATCCACTGGGATCAATAGCAGTTAGGGGAGTAGCTCAGCTGTGTTCTTCTATATACTTTGCTCATCACTCTGCCACTGGGAAGATCATCTGCTTTGTCCAAATAAAACTGATTAGCTTTTTTCTTTCCTTATCAGTGTTGTCATCATCTATATATCAGGAAAGAAACTCAGCCCACTTTACTTTATCATGGATTGTTTAGCATATATATTTTTTTCAGACTACTCCATTCACAGTGAAAGCAGGTTTTTAACCTGAGACTGTGTTTATTTTTTACGATGATGATGAGATTTATATAAGAAAACAAGACCTTTTTTAGAGGCTGCACACAATTCAGCAGTACATCAGAGAGACAATTAAACTGTCCACAGACCATCAAATTCCCCCTTTCTCCTACACCTGACTTCCCTCAGAGGCCCGATTGCACAGCAGCTCCGAAAATAGATGTGCACTGCAGAGTGCTCTGAAGATCAATACAGACTTGGGCAATTTGGACCAGGCAGGAAGCACCTTCCAGAGCCAAGGGTCCATCACTGGGAGAAAGCTGCCGCCAAATGTCACCAAAAATATCCACCCCCCTCAGTAAATCCTGTATGACCTGAAGGTCAATGGTTTCAGGCTCTGCTGGAGCACACTAAGAAACTTAATTTCAGAGTCTGGGGCCCTCCACGGAGAGCATCTTTTTGCCAGTTTTTAAAGTCAAGACATTAGGCACTGTCAACACAATATGCCACCTCATTTCGGCTGCCAAGATGTGACCCCAAGACACAGACAAGCCTCATTTAGACAACTTGCCTCGGACAACAACGTGACAGCTTCCATTCCACAGAACGGGAACTGCTGATGCATCTCCTGTATCCTGATAATTAGCACGTATTGTGCAGTATAAAACTGCTCTTATTTCAGACAAAACAAACCACTGGATGACAGTGCAGAAGACAGGAACACTAATTAGACCAATGTGCAATTAATATTATAAAGAAGGCTCACAACAACATGGAAAAAAAACCCTTTTTTTCCCTTTAAATGTACATTCCTAGATCTTCAATTTAAAAACTGAGAGGCTTTACCAAGTGCAAGGGCCTCTGTTCCCAAGCAGGTGAAAAAAACAGTGGAAAGGCAGGGGCAAGTTCTGAGCCTGCAGTGACCTCCACGGCCTCCTCCCAATGTCACAGGAGGTGAATGACACAGTGACCCCTCACTGTCACAGGAGGCGAGTGACACAGTGACCCCCAAAATCAATACACTTAAATCAATGCACTGCCCCAATTCCTTCTCCTCTCATCAACATTAACTAAGAAACCCAACTGCACACTTTAATTACACCGATGCAGTTTTAAAGATGCCATTAACCATTGCCAGCATTAGGAAGATCTTTCCCAAACGCCAAGTCCCACCTGCTTGGATAAGGAGTTTCACTCCTCCTATTAGAGGTCACCCTGCTGCAGAAGCAGGGATGCAAAGGCATCTGACCTTCTTAAATAAAGCCGTACTGTAAAAAACGTCTGATGGAAACAGGATTTTAAGAAAGAGAACAGTCCTGGTTTTCCACAGCTCAGGCAAGGGGAGAGAAGCGACTCATTTAGATGATGGAAAACCTTGAGAGGGAAACAGGACGTTTTTGTGACGTTAGCAGGCCCCAGCACAGAGTATTGATGCACTGAATTCCTGATAGACTTTTGTTTCAATTTTGCAGTGTGACTTTGAGCTCTCTGGTTGTGTAGCTCAACCTCCTGTGCTAGAGGACTTTAGTGAATTCAGAATCAGAAAGCAATGCAATCTTGTTAAATAATGCCATTTTTAATGGTCACTCCTTTGTGTTACCAAACACAAATGAGACCCAAGATTTCACAGTAGGAATCTCTGTCTGTAGTGAGGAATATTAGCAGGTTTGCAAACCAGGCTCTAAGTAATTTAATTTGCACCACCCTCATTTGCAAACCTTGGAGGAACAGAGAGCTATCAAAGTATATCTCAGACCCAGGCATGGAGTAAGGTAGAGTAAATGCTCAGTTACTCATTAATATCACTGGGATAATCCTTAGAGCAGACTGAACTGAGGATTAATTTCATTTATATTTCCTAGCTCAGGCTCATTTCCTCAAATCTCAATTCTCCTGTCGCTGTGCTTCTCAGTTGGTCTCCCAAACTCTGTGATCAAGCAGACTACATGAGGCACCTTACAGAGATGTCCACTCTGTGCTCATCTACCCCTGCCATGCTAATTCTATTTCTATATAAAGTGCTCCACCGAACCCATCACTGTTCATTTTATTCAGACACTGGCCTGTGTCCAAAACCTGGAATTCTTATTTTTAGAGGATCCTTGTCCCATACAAGATGAAACACAAAAGAAGTTGCTTCTGAAAATCTTCAGGATATGGCAAGACACAAAACCCTGTAATGCTCACCGAACTGCACTACAACACCTACAGCTCTACCCAGCTGCCACAGGGCTCCCCACCAGGGGTAAAGATATGGAACTGTCACTTTCCTCTCAAAAAATGATTTGTCATCCATTTATTTGACTGAAAGTCGCTCAAACATTAATGTTAAAAAACACTGCAAAAAACCCACATAAGACATGAGAGGAATGGTGTGAATTACCACCAGTATGTGTCACTTCCCAGTACAGCTACACATCTCAAAGGGATCACAAAGCTCTCCATGAGCAGCAGAAGTGTAGAGGTCTTAAGACCAGAGTACATAATTCATGAACAGGATTAGGCTAAAAGGTTATTTCTTCGTACTTCCAATATAACATATTAAATGGAATGACACATAGGGAGAGAAAAATGTTAATTCTAAGCCTATCTTTGTGTGGCAACATTTTATTAGAGCCTTGCTTCATAACAGGCTGTATTTGTGACAAATGTGTTATTAAGGCAGAAGAGATGGGCCACATTTCAGAGAGATTCTCTTCCCATAGCCCGCTGCAGGAGTCAGGGCAGGAGATCATCCAGTGCATTAACTTGCTATCACAGCTCTCCTAAACCTCCCATACACTATTTCTACACTGAGTTACAATTTCTACACTAGAAACATTCCCGACTCCCATGGAAGAGCTTTAATCAGTCTGTCAAAAACTGACTGAGCCTAATAATAGAAAGCAAAGGGAATGAACATGAGCAAGGGCGGGCAGAGGTGGTCCAGCCAGAGGAGGCGAAGGGTGAGTGTCAAACAAGAGAAAGTCTGTCTGAGGTCAGTAAAAAGCCATTCCTTCACATAATCTGGTACTGCTGCCTCTTTGAAAGGGTCTTTTTTATGGAATGCAGCAAAAAGCATAAAAGAAATTTGGGCAAAAAGATAAGCAATAGAGATTTGTATTTAAAGCCAAGGAATAACAAGAGACATCACTATGACTAAATGCAGCACTTACAGAGGATGCTGTTCAAATAGCCAATTCTCTAAATGTTTCCCTGTAAGATGCATGTTTCCTTTCTGTAAGAAGATAAAGACCTAGAAGAATGTGCATTTCTATGTACTAGTGCCTCAGGGGAAGTCCTACCTTGCTTTAAATAAGCTGCTTTGATAGCCAGTTTGACCCATTCAGAAATAACTTTTTTGATGGCTGTTTATCTTTGATACTGTTGCCAGGAAAACAGAGAGAACTCAATGTCTGAGCGGTTGTCCTGTGATCCAATTTCATTTGATAAGTCTTTTAACATCCATAAAAGAAGAAACACGGCCAAGTTTTCTTATGGTGAAGAGATTTGGGGGGGAGGGGAAGAAAAGGAAAAGATAGGGAATAAATCAATGTTCTTTGAGCACTGTTATGAGAGCAATATGTAAAAATTCTGTAGCCAAACAAGAAATAGAGGGCAGGTCCTTCCTGGGCTCTGTGTCTGTGCTTACAGCTCCCCTGGCAGCCACAGCTGTAATTAAAAGTGTCACCACATTCCCAAGGAGACATGTAGAAATGTCGGAGAGAGTCCAGGGAAGAACCCAGCCAGGATTTCAGGGCTAAATTAAGAAGCTATTTAGCTCTGAGAGAGCAGGAAAGCAGTCAAAGGTGGCCGTGGCTTTGAAGAGTCCTGAAATGGGGACTCAAGGGTAGGACAGTCCTGTCTGCAGCTGGCAATACCTTTCAGCCACCTTAATTCCCATGCCAGGGGACAGGATGGGTAGAAAACAAGGTGAATTTTTAGCTGAAACCTTTTCCTCCAGCAGTCTTTGAAAAGCTTTGTCCTAGTAGTAATAGTGCCATTAAAAAAATACAATCATGCAATAAAAAGGCCACAGAGAGAGACTATGCTGGTTTGGACTGGGGTAGAGTTAATTTTCTTCACAGTAGTTGGTATGGGGCTGTGTTTTGGATTTGTGCTGAAGTGTTGATAACACAGAGATGTCTTCGTTATCACTGGACAGTGATTACAGAGAGCCAAGACCTAGCTGGATTCTGAAATGAATGGATTGTACTAAAAAATGAAATTTCAATATCAGATTTCATTCAGACCAAGAATGAAATTAAATACTTTGGAATATTTTCAAAAACAGAGGGAGAGAAACTTCTGTTCATAAAATCTTCTATTTCTGAAGATTTTTGAAACAAAATCACGGATTTCTGCAACCACTGCATTTTTTGAAATAAAATTTACTAGACACGGAAAAATGTGTAGCACAGTAATTACCAGAAATCATACACTTTCAAAAATAACCAGGCATCTATTCAGTGCTGCATTGTCAACCTTTTTTTCCCCCCAAATTACTACCTTGTAGGAGCAGTAGGTTGGCTATCAGGCCAGGATAGGCTTGGCCCACATTTCCTTAACCTATTGAGCTCTGCTTACAGCTTTCTGAGCTACACCAATATAAATTTGCAGAATGATTATTAGGATCTAGAGATTAAAATCTAACTCAAAAATGCTAATTTTCTCCTAAAATGAAAATGCTGGGGCTGACACCCTGCAGGGTTTCAGAGCAGTTCCCATGTCAGGTCACAGGTAGGTCATGCAACATCTATCAGGCTGGTGGCCAGAATTTCCATGTACAGGAGCACAAACCCCAGAGGAACACCTCAGGTAGAAATATAGCATTACTCTAAGATGACATTTCAGAAAATCAAACTTCATGACACTTGATACTGCCTGGTTTTCAGCAGCAGGAGTTGATATTCCCGATCCACGACCTTTGCATACTGCCCTAAATCTCTCAGCACCAGGGACAGGGCTGATCAGGACAGAAACAGCTCTGTCACCGCTGGCACTCGCTGCCCTGATGCGCCTCAGAGCAGGGAACAACCCTCCAGCAAACACAAAGACTAGTTTTCTCATCACCAAAGTTTTTAACTCGTCCTGGTGCATCTGTTTGCTAATCCCACCCATGTGGGACTAAAACTGGCATTTTGAAGGAGTGCCCTTGCCAGCAGCATTCCCAGTTGCAGTGTTACATCAACCTGCCTGGGAGGAACCAAGTGACACCCCTGCACCTGCAGGTGCCAAGGAACCCTCTGAGCAGTGCCAGTCCTCTTCGATTTGTCCACCAGCAACTACAACACACACAAGAAAACTCTGCACTGTTGAGAATAAGGTGGTATATGAGCACTCCTGCTGTGCCCTTCATAAATTTAGAGATAATTAAAGCTTTTTAAGGTGACTGCAGGTTGAACCAAACCACTCTGTGATTTAAGGCCAGGATCTATTTGTCTGTTGTGTCTTTCTTGCAGGTTCCTCTTGTTGCGAGCACAGCAGAATTTGCATGGTATAAGCACTCTTCATAAATTCCTGCTTTCCATAAATTGCCTGTCGGATCAAAAGCAGAGCCTCCATGCAAGAGCACAGAAATCTCCAGCCTTTGATTTGGAACAGATGAGGCACCCTATGTTCCTCCAAGATTAAAAAAACCCCGTTGGCACAGAATACAAGAGAGAGGAGCAAAGGGACGACGTGAAACCTTTCAAAACAAAGGAGACAGAAATTCAAAAATAGTACAAGCAACTCAGATGACAGATTGAGAAGAGGATGAACTGCAATTAAAAAGACAATTTCATGTCCAAAGAGGATGCTCCAGACACCAGTTAGAAAACTGAGACTCTCTGGACTAGCAGTGAGCTGAACCCAATATAATACAGTCTTCTGATAGGAAGGGAAATTGAGGCAAACTTCCAATTTCATTTTTGTAATGTAGTTAAAGACAGTTACCTCTATCCATGACGTCATAAGTGCATTTCCAAAACAAAGGAAGGGAAATAAGTGTGAACCAAACCCAGGAGAAAATAACTAACTCAGCTGGAAACTGCAGGTCTCTCATTCCTTGAGCTTATTGAATGGGTGACCAAGGAAAATGATGACACCATTAAAATAACACAGCAGTCTAATCACAAAAGCCAGTCATGGAAAAAAAAAAAGTGTACTTTTTTCTAAATATTGGAGAAAAGTTTTTCTATAGAAAGGAATAAAATTCAGAAAATTCTGTAACTTTTATATTTAAGCCTGTCATATCAAATCATCATGAGCTATCAGAAGAATAAATAGCAGTGAGGAAAGGTAAATTAGTTGAGGCATGACCTGTGTGCCCACGAGAGTTGACCCAAAGTAATGAGACAAGCCATGCTCAGCTGTGCAGGGTCAGGACACTAGGCAAGTAGAAAGCACATTTCATTAAGAAACAGCTAGAATGCTTCTGCTTTCACTGTGTTTTGACCTTGGGATGCTCGGCATGTGGTAACTACACCAACGGGGAGAAAATCCGTTTCTTGCTGAGAAGGCATGTTTAAAGGGTTAATATATTTGCAGATAATAGGCTTAGGACAGTTGGAGTCTAGACTGCTGGCAAACACAGATGAAAGGACTTTAACTGAGGTTTTGGTTAGGGTTGTTTTTTTCTCCCCTCAAGTTGCAGAATCACACAGAAAAGTCAGTGCAAGATCAGGGCCTCGGAGCCCGAACCCCTCTGAGCAGTGATTCATCTCTACATTAGACTCAAACTCACAGTACATTTATTTGACAACTTTGATACCCTCACATAATAGGTCACACTGATGCGAGTGAACCAAACCCTACTGAACTGTAAGTTCAACAAGCAGGTTTCAATCAGGGAAGGGAAAATCACTGCAGAGAGAAGGCAAAAGCCCAGAATTTGCTCTCTAGAAAAGCAACTGGTCGATACTGTTCTATACCATGTACTCAGGACACTGTCAAGTCTAGGACAAACTTATATCTACTCTTGAGGCACAATTTGCATCCTTACATCTGTCTTTCTACATTTTGTACAAGTCCTGGGTCCTTTAAAAGGACCCAGCAAAGAACCGAGGTCTAAGTCTTAAAACTTTCCCTTGTGTCCTGGTTCAAGAGAAAGGAAAAGAGCAGGAAATACAAAGAAGTCAGAAGACCTGAAGGACATAAAAGAGGAGCACGCTTACCCCTCCATCTCATAAAGCAAGAACAATGCCCAGATACCACAGTGACTGGCATTCATTACATAAAGAAATGGCTTAATTAGCCATAACCATGGTCAGCTAGCAAATGTTAAAAGGTCACTTGATACTAATTGTGAACAAGACAAACTGAGCTGCTTAAAGAAAACACTGTCATGAATAATTTCCCAGGGCTTAGCAATTCCGCGTGCTTCTGTAAATTGCTCTTCTCTATTATGGTTGAAAAGCATTCTGCTAATTATTAATTGGATAATGATTTGTTTCTATCACTAATTCAATAATGTGTTCAGAAGTGCATTTTGAAAGTTCCCAGCTCTAGAGACCATAAATAGCAGACTTATCCTGACATGGTTGGAAGGCAGGTCCCAAGTGATGGAAGTGGAGCCTATGGAGCTTTCTGCCTGTTTTTAGGCACTTTGCACCAAAGTCACTGAAATGTCCATGTCCTCTAGACATGGTCTAGAGACCAAGGGAATGCAGCTGCAGGAAACAGAAGGTGCTCAGCAGCAGGTAGCTTATACATCCTGAGTATTAAACAGGGTTCAATAAGCTGGAGATCAATACCCTTAGCAGGGTATCCAGAAGGTAGAAACATCTCAGCCCTCCTTTACATCCCACTTCCAAACCTAGGGGTCTTCAGAGCACTGTGTAAATGGAATGCAGGAGGAAGGACAATAGGAGAGGACTCTGCTGTACAGCACTGACCACCCCTCTGTTCTGTGACATGGGCCCTGTGCCAGGGTGGTGTTGAAATCATTTCTGCTCACATAAAAAGCTGAAGGCAAGAAAGCCAACAATAATACTCTGGAGCTACCACTCCCTACTACCTCCCTAAGAGAAGCCAGACCATTAAAAATGCCACATAAATATCACTGACAGAAAACAGGCTTCAAGGTTATTCAGAAAAGCCCCAAGCATAGACAACCTCCCCTTTTTAGTAGTGATAAAAACCCCTGAGTTTCTCAAAAGAGCAAGTCAGGCCACAGGCAAACCCACCTTTCAAAACCCAGCAGCTCCCTTTTTGCAGAAGAAAAGGTAATGTGGGGGAAAGGTAGAGCACTGCTCCTTGATGGGCCACAGAGGCATAATCAATTGGCACAAAAGCACATTGTTGAAACACAAACCATGGAAAGCTGCTTTATGAACCCGTGCAGCCAGCTGGAACTGCCATCAACAGCTGCGAGAGGAATTCACTCCAGGACTGAAGCACTTCATTAGGGTGGAGGTTTTTTCCCTTTTATTACATCCAGCTCAGGCTGCTGATCCTCATCCTGAGGACCCTCCACAGAGCAGCCCCACTGCTTCTCCGCTCTCTGAATGTTCATAGTTCAGACTGTATTACTTAATCGTGTCCTGAAACATCATTTCTCCCTCTCCCATCATAAGCAGCCTTCCAACCTACTACATCCCATTGTGTGGTGTCCCAAGCCTTCTGACCAAGAGAGCAGTAGTGTTTTGGGGGCAGCACAGGTATAGAATCTGCTCCTAAGAAAAAGGCTTGTTTCTGTGACAGGACAAGGGGCAATGGCTTCAAAACGACAGAGGGCAGGTTTAGATTAGATATTGGGAAGAAATTCTTTACTGTGAGGGTGAGGAGGCCCTGGCACAGGTTGCCCAGAGAAGCTGTGGATGCCCCATCCCTGGAAGTGTCCAAGGCCGGGTTGGACGGGGCTTGGAGCAATCTGGTGTAGTAAAAGTTGTCTCTGCCCATGGCAAAGGGGTTGGAATTAGATGACCTTTAAGGTCACTTCCAACCCAAACCATTCTATGACTGAAATGAACTGGAAGAAAATATCTGAACGGAATGACATTTCCTGCTTGCTCTGCTTTTAATTCTGCCCACTTTCTGTTTGATATCTGCAACTTGATTATACATGAGATATAGGTGGACAGAACCCCAGCAAGCAGGGATGTGAAAATTCTTATTGTGTATCAATTTCAGCTTAAGACTGGAGCATAACTGCAAGGAGGAGACCACTGGCTGCCACGTGCACTTGGCATGAGGGACAGCAGGTGACATCACAGGGATTTTGTAATTAAACACAATTGTCTCATGAAAATTCCTAATTCCTTCATTAAAAACAACCATACAAACCTCCAAAATCAGTGAAAGGAAATAAAAATTTCTAAACAAGTAAAAGCTGGAGTAGGAACTATCTTCAAACAAAATGCTGCTTGAAATACACCTTCTCTTAAGCTTATACTTTCATGGGATTTTCAGAGAAATAAAAGAAATGCCTCTGCTATTCTGACAGTGTGGCCAACTTCAGCCCTCTTGTACTTCATTTCCATTGCAGAATGTGGACCCTCATATTGAGGAAAACCTCAGTATTAAAGAGCAATAAGAAGATATTCGAAGAACCGCGTTCAACACCTGCGGCAAACTTGTGAGAGCTACTGGGGCAAGTCACAGCTACGACAAGCTCCACCTGTGAGCCAGGGAGGGCTCAGCACCGGGGCTATTTACACGTGTGGGAGCTGTTTTAAATCTCCTTACCGGAACTGCTACAGCGAGACGGCTCCACGAGTCTCCCGGTCCCATCGTAGCAGGCGATGGCTCGCAGCCGCACGCCCTCCCCGCACTCCTTGGACACTCCCTGGGATGGCATTCCCAGCTGCAACTCGGATGGGCCTCCTCTGATAATGCAGTCGGACCAATTGCCGTGGGGCTGGGAGGTGAACACCTCGCAAGGGCACGGCTCTGTTTCGACTTGAGGATAAACTTCTGTGTTCTGGCATTTGTCTCGCTTTCTGCTTCGCCCTGTTGCAACCACAGAAATCTGTTTGTTAGCTTAACATCTGCTACTCTTGATAACAACACGTCATATTATTTATACTTGCATGAATTCAAAACATTAGAACCAAGACAATCTGAATGTTAATATCCAGGAATGTTCCTGAAGCATCTATTAGCTGCTGCCAGTGCCCTGGTGAGCAAGGACAGCGTATTTATCTCCAGGGGCAACCAGAGAACGTGGAAATAGTGTTTTGATGGGTAGATCAAGGAGCAAAATATGAAATCTTACTCTAGGAATGGGCTGCCCAGAAACTGCTTTGCAATTTCATATAATATTGTTTTCCCCTAATTATCTGATGAAAATAAATTGATTGTTTTGTCTCTATTTGCTCACAATCAATGGTTGCCAGGACAACTTCCAGAGGACTCTACATTAGCCACAACTTCCTCTTTGAGGCTTCTTTACAAATTAGTTAAAGATGTGCTGTGCACACAAACTGTGCTTTGACGAAAACAGAAGAAGATAATCCTCAGTAAATTATTAGGGCTGGAAAGCATTTCAGTGGTTACATTTGCTTTTATGTTTTCCTTTGGTCTATTCCTTCAACAGGTTCTAAAAGAAGGCTCTTTCAATAGTTTCAGGAAGCAGCAGCATCCAAATAAACCTTTGGTACAGCTCTCTGTAACTGCACTCTCCATGCCCTGCTCCTGCAGGACTTCCAGGCATGAGAAGGGGCCCCCAGTACAAAAGGAAGTAATGCAAAGAAGAGAGTTCATGCTCCCTGCATCCCTACAACTGCTCCAGGGAACAAATGTCTGTATGCAGCCTCTAGAGATAAAATCAATGCTTCCCTTGTCACAGGTCAGCCAACGTGCTGGGGAGCGATCTCGATGCTGGCTGAGCTCAGGAATGTCTCTGTGTTTGGAATCTGCACAGAAGGGAGAATTCATCTTCAGTAACAAACTGCATCTGTATCCCACCCTTAAAATGTTCCTCGGGGATCTTGGACGCGCTAAAAACACTTCTGCGGAAGGTTTTTAAAGCTTTGATCCCAAAAGAAATGTTTTCTCTTTGATACTGCACACAAATAAGATAGTATAAACAACAAAAATAAGTTATATAACCCAACAACCCTCTTCACGGTCTGGAACCAAGAGTAATTTCACCACACACAAGCTGGGTCTCATCAGTACCTGTTTGCATACAAACATGTGCCTCCAAAGCAAAGGCCACGGCTGCAGACCCTTCATATCACTGTCCTTCAAGCCCCAGCTCTTTCAAAATTGTATTGCCAGAGTCCTGGAGATGTAAAATTTGCCAGCACAGAGGGATACGAGAGACAAAGAAACTGAACAGTGCCAGCATCTTTATAGTTTTTTACATAAATACATGTTTACACTTTTATGTAGGTATTTAAGAGCAAACTCAGGTACAACTCCTCATACTTCAAGGAAAGCCTTTTAAAAGTCTTTAAACAGATTGGGAACTCTCTAGTGGCATTTCCAGCATTTTGTGTTTGACAAGCTGACAGGGGCCACTGACTCAGCCTACTTGTACAGTTGTATGTTCTCCACTGTATAAGTAAACATGGGAATTCGGGATTTGCCATTGTTTTGTCATCACGGCACTAAGTACATCAGATTCAGGCAAGGATACTAATAATCTCACACTTATATGACTCTTCTTTTCCAACTTGCCCTGCCACCTCTTTTCCTGGAATCTTCCCACTACAGAAGTTGCTATGAAAGCCTCATTTTGAGGGCAGAAGTGACACTCATCTCATACTCCTCACAAAGAAATAGTTTTCGAATTAGTGGTGGTGATATTTTTATCATATTCACAAGCTGCTTTAAAAATACTGTTAAAAATACCACCTCCAAACACATTTAAACCACATTTCTGAACACTAACAAATATTATATGCATTAAATATTATCAGGTAGTGCATACTGTAGGTAAAAATTATAGGAAACATTAAAAATACAGAAAATGCTTTGTATCCATAATACAGTGAATTAACTATATTAATTAACTGCAGACTCACCTAAAAACCGTGTTTTCATTATAATGACTTTGAATTTTGATATGTTCTGTAATAAGTCTTTTGCTTCTTAAGTAATGACTAATTTTATATGCAGAGTCGATGATGACTTACAAGGTAAAATGAGTAATACTATTAAAAACTGAGTGGAGGGCAAGCAAATACTTAGCGAACAATTAGCAGATTCCCACTAAATGACATTGTTAATGAACTCTCATAATGAAGCCAAAGCACTCACTTGAGCATAGACACACAGAGCGATGAACAAGAGATACAATTCATGCAGGTGAAATGCAGAGGTGAAATGAAAATGAATAAAGGACTCTTCTAACATCACAAAATACTTCCTAAAATAGCACTTTCCTTAAATCTTTGCACAGAGTTCCTGTGGATGACACCTTCTCAAGACTTTTGGCTACTTCCAATTTTCATAAAGTTTTTATGCAAATACGAGTCAGCACTAATCTCACTCACTTCCCCTTTTGAAATGTGGCCAAACCAACCGCGACACCTGATTTTGTCCTCCCTTGCTGTTTTCTGGGGTGTCGTGCTGTGCCTACCCAGGACACCCACTGTATGTTCACCTTTTCAGGACACCTTTGCTGGGCACAATCTGAGACCACAAGCTCAATCCTGGCAGGAGAAATAGATCCCAGCAAGGTTGTAAGGGGAGAGGCTTGTGGTGTTTGGGCACAAGTGCAGTGAAGGTGAGAAGACAAGCCAGCAAAACCTGAGTATAAGAAACCACTTTTGGTCCTCTTACTTGAACAGATCTGTGCCTGATGTAAAACAGAGTAAGGAAGGGAATAGGTAGGATCATACTGTCTTGTAACTTGCACAGATGTTCATAAAGAAAAGTCAGATTTAAAACTACCTGGAAGTAAGTATCCACTTAATTCTTACATATTTGCTAAATTACATCAGGCACCTGTTATTCTGCCAGGGATCAAAGATTTCTCCTCCTACAAACATACAGGCATTGACATAGAGAACATTTTAGAATGCACTCTTTGCCAGAAACAACAGAGCATTATATAATACTGGGTTTTATGTAAAAGAGAAATCTTTATCCTTTAATGAGCCACACTGAAGAATGGCAGCTTGAAGCCATTATATATGTATGCTGTAATTGTTAGGTACTAAAAACTTGGAACGCTCCAGCAGTAACACACCAAGACATCCATGCAGGCAAGGACAAGGGGAGTATAGAAAAAAGGAGCAGTGGTGGCCACCATATTTTGCTGCCACTCAGTTCCCAGGCTTTATCCCAGCAGATATTCTTACAGCAACGTTAACATTCTACTTCAGAGTGGAAATCTTTGAAGTTTCACCTCTATTAACGGAGCAAACTCAAGCCAGCTACACCATAGCTCTCAAAAACAACAGAGAAACACGAAAAGGTGTGAGTGTTGAGGGTAACAATAACAGCCAAATTTCCTGTAAACCTTCTAAGAACATTATAATTCATTTTCATTTGATTTAACAATGTACGTGGGGGAAGACAACTCTCAGCAAAACAAGCAGTTCCAAGCTATTAATGCTAAGGAGTTTTAAAGCTTTTCAGTTTGGTCAGCATTCAAATAACATAATAACAAACCACGACAGCAAGTATGGGAGACTGCTCCATGGAACGGTTTGAACTGGTGAGTTTAACGAATACATAGAAAATTCTGAACAAAACTGTTCTAAGGGTACTGTTTTTTCTTTACTCATGGTATTAATTTGCCCTGTTGAACTGTGGAATACTGCTGAGCACAAAACAGCCAGTTTTAAACCTCCTTCAGATTTCAACAGTCTTCAACAGAAAATCACACTGATTTGTGCTCTTGTATAGGTGTTTGCTGCATGTTTCTCAGATTAATAATAGGTCACAATTGCACACAAAGAGTGGCCAATGTTCCATTTGGTTTATGTCTAAAACTAGTTTTGAGTTTTCCTGCCTTTTTCTCACACCAAAATGTGTGTGCATAAGCCAGGCAATGACCACTGTCAAAAAATCAATCGCGGGTGATAACTACTCTGGGTTTTCCCACAACCCCACCATCAGTCCAGCAACACCTGAGAGCATTAATCACAAGTATCTTCATCAGATAAATAGTGTAAAATACATCACCTGTGAGTGACCGTCTCCTGCTTCTAGTTGACTCACAGTCAGAGGAGCACGCTGTAAATTTGGACCAGGGCGTAAATGTGCAGTCATCTTTGCAGGGAACGAGGCACTCCTGGACAGGGGATGGCACAGCTCCTGCCCACCGCACGCAGTCACCAACGTCGGCAGGGCCATCCTGCTCCGACAGGCACGTGACAGCTGAAAGGAAAGGCACAGGGATCTTTATATTCTGGCATATATTGTATCATACCCTGTGCAGTCACTCCCTGTGTTCTGTGTGTGATTCACTCTCCTGGATTAACAGAATGAAGCTGATTTGTTTTTAGTCATTATTCATGGGTCACTCAAAGATGTCCCAGGAGCTCCACAAAACCATAAAGACACTTTCTTATTTGAGCAGTGTGTTATCAGAATGGTGATATAAATTCAGTATTTTCAAGGAGGCGGTCATTTTAAGGGTTGTGGCAACAGTTTAACCAATGATACATTGTACGACCAAGCAAGAAAACATATAATACTGTGGTTATGTGCCAGAAAACATATTTGGTCTAGGCCAGGATTCACAAGCTCTGATGCACATGGTACTCATGGAACTGAAATTGCTTCAAAGGAAGAAAAAAGAATTTAAAAACCATAAAAGAAAGCTTCCTTCTCCAAAACTGACATCTTTTTCATATTTTAGATTAAGGGAACGACTGAGCAGCAAGAAGCTACAGCTAAATGCTTCTTGCAGCAAGATGTAAATACAAGGTCTGGCTTCTCCAAACTGAGCTCCCTAAATATTATGCTACCTCTTCCACTCTTGCATTCTCTGCCCGTTGTCCTTTTTAGGACTATAATGATTAATTTTTCAGGGTGGATATTGGCACTTTATAGCCACGATGGAGGGCAAAAAAGTATTTAATGTATAAACCTGAGTCACAGGAAGCCTAGGATAAAATTTGCTAAAGTTTCAGTGAATTTATAATAAGTAATTATAATAAATAAAAATAGCCTGCACATCATGGAGTCTTTCATTTCATTAATAATAATTAGTTCTCACAAAATCTCCAAGATTATAGGCTATTTATACCCTACAGTGTAGGTTAAACAAAGCAAAGGAAGGTCGTCACTTGATTATAGAAATGAACTCAGGGACAGAATAAGGAACTGAATTTGGCCACAAGACTCTTGTCATGTCGGGCTCTCTCATTTCAGGCAAGTCCACACATTGCATCATAAAGGCACTGAAGATGAAATTATTTAATCCAGATTTTAATATTTAACCTTAACAACCTGTGATATTATTTTATGATGACTGCTAAATAATTCAGGTTTCTGAGGCTGCATATAGTTTTCCTTGTTGCCACCACTTAATGTGACTAGGAACGCATGAAGAGAAAGGGAAAAAGAACTCTGCTTTCTTGCAGTTAAAGGACTTACTGGGGTGTAACTGCAATAAATACACATGATTTGGGGGTTTTAACTACAGTACTGTATGGGAGCAAGGGGTGGGTTGGCAACCATCTGGAAATAAAAAAACATCTTATTAAAATGTGATTAGATTTCTGTGGAAAAAAAAAATCAGCATTTTGAAGAGCATGCAAAAGGCAAGCAATTGTTAAAAGTCTCTTTAGACTCAAGTGACAGCAAATCAGCATATTAATATCTACCTCCAAATTGCTGATCCTTGCCTTTCACTTTCAATCCCGTGACCCTTCCCAGCTCCCAACTCCGGCAGTCAGACCCGGAGCCGTTCCCCTTCTCAATTACGGGAGGGCAAGGACTGAGGTCAGGGCTCTGTATGGGGACGTGGTGTAATTGCCCTCTTCAGGAAGGTTAAACAAGTAATAGACTCTGATGCCCAAGGTCTGTGTAGCCTCATTACCTTCAGCAAGGACACCACAGATTTGGCAACACGGATGTGTCCCCGTGAAGTCTGGCCAAGGATACACAAACCATCTTCTCAGCATCGCTGCAGCTGCTGGCAGGGGCATGAGCACCACCCTGCACTGCCAACCCCATGCAGCCACACTTGTGATTGCACAGCAAATAAAAAAAAAAAAATATTTTTCACGGTTTTCGGCACACAAATAATTCACTGAGTTTGCTGAGTCTATCTGGATGCTAAAACAGATGGATATATCGAGACATACAGGATCAGGGCAAATCTTTGCCAGACATCATGGAGATTAAAGAGATTGGTGACAATAGACATATGCGTAGAGCAAAGTTGAATTAAAAAAGCAAATAATATAGTGCATTATAGATGTATAGGCATGGAGACAAGAAGGAGTTGAAAAGAAAATATAATGGATAGTCTAGTAAGAGACATAAGACTTAAAGGAGGATCTCCTGTGAGGTGATTAGGGATGGGCAGGTGGTTTCAAATACAGAATTGCTTCTTTTCTCTACTTTAGGAAATTTGTAAACGCAGATCATGTAACTCAATCCAGTCATTCCTGACAGAGCAACAAAGCCTCTGTGCCAGCGAGAAGGCAGCAGCCACAGAGTAAGGAATCCAAAAAGCTTTTCTCGATGCCTAAAATAGTGGCACTGGAGAGCAAACACTTCACTTGCATCCCACACTCCTGGACTTCCACACTTCCCAATGCCATCACTGTTATTACTGAGTTGCAGATGGGCACCTCTGTGGTGACCTGACCTGCATTCGTGTCACTTTGTGGGGAGAGCAGGCACTCCTCATTTCACATAACATCATAAAATGCCAGCCACAGGCACCTGGTTACCCCTACATACCCCACACCTCCTCCGAAGCAACAGAGGGCATTTCAGTCATATTAGGAGGCAATTCATTTCCACCCAAGAGCCTGCAAACATCTTCAAAACTACGCCAGTGCATGACTTCTTCAGTCTAAACTGAATTATCTTCAAAAGCATGAGCTTAATAGGCCTGATCTTTGCAGCATGTCAGTCACAAGCGATAGCAGCATTTCTGCTACATGCTTACAACCATGCTTGAGGTGAGCAGCATGAACTGCTAAAATAAATTAAATAATAAAACAAAAGCCCATTTAGGGCATTTTAATGGATTGAGAAGGGGCAGGCAGGAAGCAGCAGAGATGATGGAGCCATTCCAGTGGTTCAGTTGGGAACTATTCCCCTCGTTTCTGTCTGCTGCAAACTTACTCCCCAATTTAGTTAGCTTTAACTTCTAAGAGAAAAATATTTTCATATACAGGCACTTCTGGAAAGAGAATGAGAGAAATTTGTTTTCAGTGAACCTCCAGGAAAGTAAAATTATTTATCCTCGGTGGTTTCAAACTACTGATTGGTTTGGCTCATATGTGGTTTATGTTGCATAAAAAATATTTCCCCTTAATCCTCAGTTCTGTCACAATGGTTTTAAATAAACTCATACTGCAAAGCCATTTCTGCTATGTCAACATCTGTTTTGTTTTTTTAAGGGGGATACCACTGGAGAGTAAATGCAGTCCATTTGCAGCCCTGTGCACCGAGGGAAAAAAAAAATAAAATCAGAGTTATAAATCCCTCCTAGACATAATGTGTGATTTCTACCATCTCTGCAGCATTTAAAATGGACACAAACATATGAATAAAACAGCTAATAACAGGACACTGCCAGATAAAGGCTTTCGAATTATAATATTGATTCCCACAAAGAGGGGAAATTCAGGATTTCCTTTTCAACTCCCACTATTCTTTTTTATTACCACCAGTCAACACCACCAAACTGGAATTAAACACTTGGGGCCAAACTGTGAGATGACATTTTAATGCAGTTCTGTTGATATAAAAAGAACTGCTGGCACAAAAATAAAAGTACACCTTCTCTTGTAATGATAAACACAAGATCATGAATTAAATTGAAAGGTAGGCAGGTTTAAGAGGCTAAAAGAAAATAACTTTTTGCAAGAAAGGGCTGGAATTGTTTAACAGACCATGTGGATACATCTGTGAAGGTGCCAACAAAGCTCAGCAATTAATATGAGCAGTGAAAATACTGCAGATGCAACTGCTTTGCTTCAAGGCATCAGTCAAGTGCTAAATGTACAGCTCGGGGAGGAAATTTCCCTTTCTGCTGCTACAGGGTCCTGCTGGGAGACTGAACAAGGACTGCTAACGGGATACTCAGTGCGACAGTCTCCACCTTCTGGCTTTATATTTCCGCCCACAAGAGCGTGTCTGTGTCCCAGCACCTCAGCATATGGCACACAGGAGCATATGGAAGCTATATTCTTTAACTACATTTCCCTCAAATTGAAAGCAAACAGCAGACACTTGTTCCATAAACTTTTAGATGGCGAAATGAAATGTTTGTACGCTGCCAAGCTGCAGAGGCGCTGAAGGCATCCGTCCTTACGTCCTCACCAAAGGATGTCAGCATCAAACTGGGGCGACTCAGGGGCCCTCAGGTGCACAGGACTGACTTAGAAGAGCACTCGAGATGGTCCTAACGAAAGGAAGTGTATTGAAAATGAAACATTAAAGGCACAGCGTTGCATCCAGTAAGGAAAGATAACATAAATATAGTTCCTCTTAAGTAAAAATCCAATTACAGACAGATGCTGCAATTGTATTCATTTACTAAAGTTATAACCAATTCTCCTTTAAAAATGCATTTCAACGGATTCCAAAGGGTAAAAAGCTAAAGAGTGAGAGTATCAAACGCCAACCAGTAAAATTATATTGTACCGTGGCACTTTCAATTTGTGAAAACTAAATTAGTGTTTTCAAAACTCTGGAATTAGATGTCATTAGAACAACTGAAAACAATGACTGATAATTCCGGGAAGGTACACTCAGGCCAAACAAACTAAAGCTATGCAGTAGTGCAAATCAAATGGCTGAAATTAGCACAGGAGCAACAGGATGAGCTATGAGGTTAGACAAGAGCTCTAACACCCAAGAGCTGCAGGCACAACAAGGTAACAATCTTCCCTGGCTTTAAATTCCAAGTATGTGTGAAAAATCAAAGCCAGCACATAAAGTCAAAGATGTTATTTTAATATAGCTTTTTTTCCTTCTCATTGTTCAGAAAAAATATCTCATTTTGTGTTGCACAAGTATTCTAGGTATCCCAATATAATAAAATAACATAACGGTAAGTGAAAAAGAAGTTAAGGGGTAATATGTTCAAAAAAAAAGGAAATAATTTAAGAGTCCAGACTTGCTGACTACAAGAGTACTCTCAAAACTCACGGTGACCTCATTTATTTTCTGTATTGATGCTCCTTTAGAGTTGCTTCAAAATCCCAGGTGGAACATTTGTGTTTTTCTTGGTATGTTTACACAACCCTAACTACAGGAGACCAGAGGCAGACATAATAGAAGATGCAACATAAGGCTCTGCTGAGACTCAGGTTTAAGTCTAAGGCCCTGAGTGTGTAAGGACATAAATATACACTCAACTCCAGCCCTTGGATGCAGCAGTGCTCCCTGCACCAAAATGTGTCCGATGCCTGGATTTACAGAAGCAAATCACAAGATAAATGTTTATAGTAAATCTGAAGAGAAGAACAACTGATTCCAGGAAGGACATCACAGACACAAATCTAGTAAAAATAGCCGAGGAAGAGCTGGAACAACTAGTTATGCATGAGGAAAATAGTCTCTGAGGTCACCAGTTTCCCATTTTGTAATTATTAATGATATTGACAGTAGTGCTAAAGGGCTAACAAATGCCACCAAGCAAACAGAGCGCTGAATAAACACAGATCCCCACCAACCTGCTCTATAAACAAACAAGAGGAGCCCAAGATGAGGTTGGGATGCAATAAAGATGGTAAACACCAGCTGAAAAGATAAAGGAAAGCAACTGAAATTATTTGCATGAAAAGGGGTGGCAGAAGAAGTGGGCAGAAAAGTCATGTGCAGAGTATTGGTATGGAGAAGAAATTGTAACAGGGGAAAGGGGAGAAGTTTGGGATAGAAGTGAAGGGAAAAAAGCATGCACAACTGTGAAGATCCTTCTCAAGTTAAAGGTCCATGTTTTAGCTGCTTTTTAGGTTGGTTTCCCCCTGCAGTCTTTTCCACAGCAAGACATGGACACAGGGAGAAAAAACAGGTTAATGTAGGCACAGGAGCCTCAGATGGAGTCCCAGCTGCAGCTCGCTGGGGGCCACCTCCAGTGCAGCCTCTGCCACTTAATGCCTTCAGCTGGACTCACCTCTCTCTGTTCCACCTGAAATAACTCCTTAAAGTGCAATTTTTCTTTGATACTTATGGATGAGGTCTGGAATACCGGACTAGAACTGCTGCAAGAGCTCAGCTGTACATGTCAGTTCTGCCAAGCTGTGTGACTTGATGTTTTATTCTTCCTCATCTGTGAACTGAACCACTGGTTTGAGGAGAAGCAAGAAAAAAATACGTTGCTATAAAGCCCATTCCTCCTCCCACCCACACAGTGAACGCACAATACAGGACTGATCATTCATGTTGAGCACTGTTTTCATACAAGGGTTTTCTTATTCTAAGTGGTTCACACTCTGCCTGGCCAGAAAGATAAAATAATATGGGTTTTTAATGTTTCAAATTTACTTTGGCCAGAGAATAACTGCGATCTGAGTGCTTCTGCATTATGCAATCAGTCTAAAGAATCTTTCACAATTTTCCCCTTTTTTTCCTAACATTATTATAGGTTTTGAATTGCTTTTACTTTCATTTTCTATTAAAAAGAAAATCAATGGAAGTGCATAAGATGATTAATGATAGAAATTATGCTCCTTTCAGAGAACATAAAACACAAAAATATGCTTATTTTTTTCCTCTTTCTGTGGCCCACAATTGCTAAAATTACTCGAGTTCAATTTCTCTGTAGCTCCTATCATCAAGTTTTATTTAAGATAAATTATTTATTGCACACTTGAAAATAGAACTAAGACATCCTGTTATAAATACACACATTGAGATGACAGTAAATAGAGAGAATGAAGCATGCCAAATAACACAAGAGAGAGGAAATGGAAAACAAAACCAACATTTACAGTACTTCTAGGAACTCAAGTTGGAAAATTGCTGATTAAGCAAGCACTGACTTTCTTTTGAAAGCTCTTCCTCAGTTATACATTCTCTGGACATGGTTTTTAGTGGTGGCTGGATGAACTTAGAATCTCATGCAACCTGTTTTCTCCCAGCCAGGTCCAGTTTTTGGTAGCACCCCATGGTCATCTCTCAATGGCAGCAACTCCCATGGCAAAGCCAGCCTTGGGAAGTCTCAGAAGACATCTCTGTAAACTTGCACGTTTCAGTTTGTTTTTTTTTTGGCATCGTTTTTGAGAAAATTTAAAATTATCCACTTGTATCAACTTTCAGGTCACTTGGCATTCAAAACGTTGGTTTCTGTGGGTTTAGGAGTGGAATCCTGCTCTGGAAGGCAGACACGCTGCCAGTTTACTCCATCTCCCCTTTACAGTAACGCACAGATACTAAATCCAGAACATAAGATAACACACCAGCATATTCACAATTGCCCCAACATTATATTTAAAACACTGTGATCCCAGGTACCACCTACAGACCTGAATCCCCCCTTTCTCCTCAGCTCCCCGTTCCCCAGCTCTGGCTCTTCTCGTTTTGGTATTCAAAACTCTCGCTGCCCTTGGCCCCTTCTCAGAGACCAGCACTACAGACATACATTGGCCCTTCAACAACTTTTCAACTCATCCTGATTTATATTCCTCTCGCAGAAATCGCTCTCAAAGTTTTCTTAAGTACCAATGGATTTTGCAGATATGGCCCTGCATAAAACTTCCCACTTCAACTATCACTTTTCTAAAGAACAGATAAGAATACTAAATGTTTTGAGGTCTGAAGTCTGGCTACTCATCTCCAGCTCAAAACTGATAAAACAACTAAAATTACTTTGACTGAAGCTAATAGAAATACATGCTCAAATAATTCATGTTATCTAAATTAAGTATCTTTCAGCCATCATATAATATTGTCCACCTCATGAGAGAAAATAAAGATGCTGGACTTGAGATTGAAGGGTCAGCACAGCTTAAGTACAGTAAAGACACTGTACTTAGATTAGAGGTGAGAGAGGCAGAAAGAGATTGTGAAAAATTTCCCACCCACAACCTCGAAAAATTAAATGTTTGAGGCCTTTCAGGAGATTTACCCAGTGGGAAAACCAAGTAGGCAGACTGGAATCCCAGTAAGAGTAAAGTCACACTCTCGTGTGTGGGAGTTCCATACATGTATACATAATGTACAAATTATACACCCAGAAAGGCTTTTTATACTTTTCCCTAAACATTCCTACTGTTCAGGGAAAAAGTGTTTTACAGAAACCCCACCTCAGAGCATCCTTTCTCTGGAGGGGGGGGGGGGGGGAAGAGAAGACAAACAAAACCAAAAAAAAACACACCCAAATTTGCCAGAAGAGACAGTTCAAGACAGTGAAGGGTGTATTTCTAAACTGAGCATAGCAAAGACACTGATTCCCATAAGCATAAGAAGTGGTATTTCCCCTGGGTAATGCTAAATGAACTTTGTGTGTGTGTGAGAAGCAGATCCAATAGGTTTGCCTCTTCAGAATTAAAAAAATAATTACACCCATCTTTCCCTGGGTTTGCTGTTCAGACCGTTCTCACTGATAGTACGTTCCTTTTTACTCTCCTTTTGAAGCTAAAAGATCTTAAGGGACTATTTAGTTTCTCCTTCTACTCTCTTAAAAACAAAGCAGAGGATCTGAGAAGATGCAAAGGTAGATATCTTACAGGATGTTATGTTTTCCATACAGTGATCTTCTCTTCCTTTCTTACAGGAGGAAAAAAAGAGAAACATTTCTTGTTTAGCTGCTGCTACTTATCTTAAATTTGCACTAAACTGTTATAATTGAGGGGGGTTTATAAAGCAGATTGCATTCCTGCTGAAGCAATGGGAAAACTCACATTTATTTCAACAGGAAAACAGATCTTACTACACTTTCTTTTTAATGATTCTTCTACGGACGAAGCATTTGTTTGCAAACATTTGTTTCTAAAGCAATTACACAATCCAAACACCAACTGATCACAATTGGATCATTCATCTATAACAGACACAATATTTGGACACAAAAAAATTCTCTTTCGTGGTTTCTTTACCATTGGTTCAGATCATATAATTTATGATTTAGTTAACTGAAAAAAGGAATCCAATGCAATAAAAACAAATTAATACAACAGAAACTAAATTGCATCAGACCTAGAAATGCTTTCCACCCTAATGGAATACTGTTAGAATTTTTAGCTCATCTTCATGTGCTTCATTCTAGCCAACCCCAGGGTAGAACTGGCTAGGACACTTCACTACACTTCCTTTTATTACAGTCTTTCCAGTAAAAACCATTTTAACCTTGGCTATAATAAAATTATCAGTTTGATTCTCATCTTATACCCTCTTTTCACCTGTGAAGCTTTGTTCATCTTTGCTGGAGCTCAGAGCCGTTTCTCCCATAAAATTGCTCTGTGCGTGAATCTTTCCGGATGCAGAAGGTTCCTGCCAACTGCCATTACAACATCAAAGGTTTAAATTGAGGAGCACTTAAAGCAGGGGAAGGTCATCTTTGGAAATTAACTTGGAATAAAATTTCATAGAAGCGGAGGTGGCCGTTCATACCCTGACGGTGCAGACGTAGCCCAGAGGAACATCTCACCCTTTCTTCCCTGAAGAGGGAACAAAGTCTATGTCCAATTATGCCCAGCACTACCGTGTCCCTTAAAACCAAGAGGACATAACCAGAGGGACTCACAAAATTTCCCAAAGTGGTAATTCTTCCATTTTAGAATAAGTTATTTGGAAATAAAATTCAATGCAGAACCAACTCAATACTTTGAAGATTCATCAAGATTCACATCACATTCCCTTTTCAGAGGCGAGAACTGATATTTGGAATTTTAATTGTGTATTTCAAAGAAACAGTAAATAGCAGCTTTTTAATTCATCAGAAGCCCAAAGGAAAGGGAACTTTTCATACAAATGTGCTGTATGTGGGAGACTAAGTCTTGCTGTTGCTATAATCAAAGTGTAAATACAGCAGAGCAAGAACTCACAGTAATTTGTGTCTATGAGCAAGTTTGACATGGAAGGGCCAAATAAATTCAGACTGTACAGCTCTACTGAACTGGGAGATTCCCTGAGCTACTGCACTGGGAAATGCATTTTGCCTTTCCGAGATCATTCGTCGCATCAGACCTTTGTCTCAATTTCTCTTTAAAACTCTGTCTTGTCCTATTTGAAGGCCCACGCTCCAGGGTTATATCTTATCAGTTAATTAACTTTTAGAATAGAAACAGCAAAAATGACTATATAAACTTTGGCTCATATATATCAAAGCCAATGTCAGCCAGTGTGGTTCCTGTGTACCTAATCCAGGAGACTTATAATAAAACCTCATCTTCCATTTACAGCCTGAGGCAACAGTAGGTCTTGCAGAGAGACAGGCGAAGTGAGGAGGTTTAGTAGAGCAATAATGTTGCTCAACAGCTTAAATATTGGTCTAGCTACTAAACTTTATGCCAGGAGGTTCTGGCATTACATTATTAAATGCCAATATTTCATCCACGGTTTTCACTTACTCAGAATAATGCATAATTCATTTCAGGAAAAAAAAAAAAAAAGGTAATTTATTATATTTCTACACCCACCCACCCTCCCCCAAAATAAAAACCCCCTGAAGGTAACACTACTCTTCAGTAGATCAAGGCCACACTAATGAGGAAGTATGAGGATGGTGTATGTTGTGTGTACTATGCCAGTTCTTCACTTAATGAACAATTTAGCAACAACATACTAGAAGCTATGAAAACCATTGCCTTCATTCAGGCCTTTAAGGTGACTGGAACAAGGAATAAAGGAGATATTGATTAAGCTGAAAAGTTTGAATCAACAAATAAGGAAGAGGAGGATTCCTTGGAAGCAACTTTGATTTTTTTTTTTACTGGTTCTTCAGCTAACATCAGCAGATCACATTGATGTGTATTTAAAAAAAAAAAAAAATGGGGTTAGAGGGAACCGAACAAGAGCCATGTTTGACAATAATTTTGCCCACAGTTCAAAATGACCCAGCAGTGAAAAGGATGAAACACAGAAAAAGAATAAAGAATCTGAAGGAGAATTGTAGCCTGACAGGCTGGGAGTGTCCAGCAGCCCCTCACTCAACTCCAAGCACACCTCTTTCTCCAGGAAAGCCCTTGGGCTCCTAACTCCTTTCATTCCAGAAAATATACAGATAGCATCTAGATAGATAGATAGATGTTATAATTTACTGCCTTTTAGGTTTTTTTAAAGTGCATGGTTAAATTTATTAAGACACTTTCTCAAGAAAGTTTCACTAAGAACAGTCTTTAAAAGTCAAGAAAACTTCTTATCATCATTTTGTTTCTATAAAATGCAAGAGAACACACTGTAGATTTAGATTACCATATCAGTACTTTTGATTTACTCACCTTTTCAACACAAAGACAGGCAATTCCCTTACATAACTTTATTCCAAAGCTGTGACCTTGACTTTTACCAAAAGTTCAATTGCATGGATATTGTTTTCGAGGCAGGATGAAGGGAGAAAGGAATTCTCACAGATAAGATAACGAACTGTCAAATGCAGCTTAAGAAATACAGCTGTTTCAAACAGATGATCTGATTTAATATGTGCTGACCGACAATTCAAAAATTATGACTAGGTCATTATGGAGCACCCTGACTACAAAGATTGAATTACTTATTTGTTTGCCTCATAAAGCATTAGTTGTGTGAGCCAAAGACATCTTCAAAGTCTTCCATATAAGGATCAAAAGTACCAAAATAATCCTAAAGTAAATACCATGTATTGAAGGTGTATGGTTAACAATATACACAAAATTGGACTTTATCAATAGTACTTTTCAATACCTCTTTCTTTACCTTTTGAAAAAGTTACCAATTACAATAAGATTAAAATTAAAAAAAAGATGATATCTAGCTTTTAAAAATAATAAAGAAATGCATAAAATGGGTATTTTAACTATTAATGCACTGGCCTAGGTAATCATACAGGGGAAGCTTAAAAACCTACCAAAACCACAGTGTTATCTCATATAAAAAAGAAAACACTATTTTTTCTCCACTCAATAAATGCAGTAAGTTTTTTCTAATAAAAAGAAAAAAAAAAAAGATGAGCTGCCAATACTGATGTGTCTGCTATCAATAAACGAGAAGTCCTGATGAGACTACAATCTTTTCCAATATGATAAACACAAAAATCCCTGAGAATCGTATAATGCTTTCCACAGATTCTTGGATTCTGCATTATCCAATATAACAGAAGGTCATTTCACATTGCCATATAAAAATATTCCAGAAAAAATAAGTGTACACTGGAATGTACATGGGTTACATTTAAGTTAAAAGATGCAAGATTGACACTTCTCTCCAAAACAAAGGATGAGTAAAGATTGTGAAGAAGTGAGGAAATGCTTAACTCTAATGTTTCAAATGCTTATCTATCTTTCCTGTCATCTATGTTTAAAATTAAGCTTAATACAGTTTCCATTATGGTTACAATGGGACTCTTCAGTAACAGCCTCAAACAAACGTTATATGGAGTCACCTTCCAAAATCAAATTATTCTTTATCAACACAAAGTCTGCTACACCCAAAAAAACCCCAAACAAATAGCAAATAACAGACACCTGCTGCAAGCATTAAACAATTCTTTTCAGAGTAACTTGCATAGGGAAATGAAGAAACGGGACCTGATTTTTGTCCCCACAAGTCGGCTGCCCAATGTGCCCACACCACGTGAAAGGCAGAGGCTGTGCCCAGTGAGGCACCCTCATCCCTCTCCCGAGCTGTGACAGTTCCTCCATCATTTTCTCATCATACTTCAGCTTAGATAACTAAGGTTTCACGATAAGGATATACTTACTCACCAAAGCCTTAAATTAAGACTGAAAATGTTCACACAGTTATCACAATAATATATATTTTTGAGTGAAACCACATTGCAGCTAGTATTTAACAGGTTAATTTACATGACTGGAATAGAAACATTAAGGGGTTCTGCTCTTCTGAAAGAACATATAAATGCTGGGTGGCACTTTTTATTTTACCTACAAATTATACATCTTTTCCATCTTTGGAATAGCCTATAAAGGATAACTGGTAAAATCTGGTCTGTCAGGGTAGAGACAGAATAAAATTCCACTCGGAGCAAAAGCCATGAGGAGGAACCAATGGAGAACACTTGGGACAGGCAGGTAGATTAATACATTCATATAAATATATCAACATTAAAGCTAAGTAAGGTGTCCTGGAAGGCTGGGCTGGTAGGGAAAAGAAAATGGAAGAAGGGCGCAATTCAGAAAAAAAAGAGAAAAGTGAAAGCTCCCCTATCAGGGAATGGGCACAACCATGGTGGGGACAAGCTGGAGTATGAGAGATCAGCTAAGCTCAGTCAAAAGCTATTCACTGCCCTCAAACAAAAAACAAGGTGAAAACTAGGTCAGGTTCCTAAGGATTAGCAGAAGGCTGCAGCACAAGCATGCAAAATCTGAATTAGAAACAGGCATTAAAGGCAATAAAGGATCCTCCTGCAAACGTGGTAAAAAACAGGCATTGTCCCTTCTCCTACCCACGTCCTCAAAAACTGGCCCAAGCTTTCACCACCCTTCACTAAGAGGGTCAGCTGCATTTCCAGGAGTGGGTTTCCTTTCAGGGAAAGGGCTATCAAGGATAAGCTGGCTATTTGAAATATCTGTCCTAATGAATTCTAGCTCAAACTTAGACAAACTGATCTTGATGTGCCAGAAGGGAGCATCAATTTATTTTTGATTTGCGCAAAGATACTGGGCCAAATGATCATTGAGCAGAGACAACTATTTAAAAAAAAAAAAAAAAAAGGAGGAAAAAAGTTAAATACATCAACTTTCTTTCTGTAATAGATTGATGGACACTGGGGAAGAAAATTAAGAACAGTAGCCTCATTTCAGAACCGCTTGTTTCCTTGAGGACAAAAATCCTAAAAATGCTCAGCACCGTGAATCCTAAAAGACTCTCTTAATAATTAAATTATATTGCATCAAAAAGCACATGCCTCTAGCAGTTTGATTTGGATGTGTGCGCTCTAAACATGAGCAACTGGGTAAGCAAAGATTGGGTGGAGTTGACATAAAAACGTATAGTGTGCTTAGCACTAAAGAAAAGCCCTGAAATTGAATAGAGCCTTTTGCTTTATGATAATCTCTAGGACTGATTCACCACTGTTTTATTACTGACTTTTGTTATTGTATCTGAATACAATTTGATTTTATGAGATCTTAAATATTACCTTTATAAACATTTCATGGGATGTTGACTCTCTATCTGCAAATTGCTTATTTGCTTATTGTATCTGCTCATTGATGCCACTGCAATAGCTTATTTTTGCATTAACTTTTTGTTGAGTCTAGTTTATCTTCTGAGAAAACCCTGAGATGAAATTTTTAATAAGAAATACTTAAAAAAAAAAAAGATATAACTGTAACTGGTAAAGACATTTTCCCTTATAATGTTCTGTTTGCCACATAATTCAATCAGGGAGTTTATGCCAGTAACTGTGAGATTTCAAGAAAGTACTTTGTTTATCATTTAATCAATATGATTTGAGCAGAAAGGTTTTTTAAATAGTAAACCAAATTCTGCACACTCCTCCTGCAATTTTACCCAAGGTTCAGACTTCTGCTCAATAAATGCTCTCCACATTTCATTTCTTTTGCTTCCACCATTCTGACTGGGCAAACTCAACACCAACAAAAACCCACGGCTAAACTCCATCTATACAACACATATTAACTGGTTTGCAAGGAATGGAAGCAGATGATGGGAGAAAATACAGCAGGATCATTAGGCTCTCCTCATCAACCTACTCGACAGGTTAGTGATAACTGACAGCTGTACTCAAATACCCATCACTTCTTACACTGCAAACCTGAACATTTACATTCCACAGAGCATATAATCAAATTTTACTCAACTAAAGCCCAGGAATTAAGTGCATTTAACTTCTAAAAACACATCAGATGATTATTTGACTCAGTAAAAATGTAATGCCTGCAAAACCACAGAACCAACTGCAACTTGCTAATAAGTTTCATTATTATTGAGTTTGCCCCTTGGAAACACTAGCAATTAGGGTCAAATGAAATTCCATAATCCTTCTAAATTTCTTTGCTGGTTACTTTGACCATTCACATCTACCTGTGAAATTGATCTCACTAGCAAAAACACAGGCATCTTTGAAAGGCTTCAGATAAGACAATTTGAGCAGACACATTCTGGCCCGTTTCTCATCAAAGCATTTAAAACTGGGAAGTTTACGCTTTCATTCTGGATTTGCAGAGTATTAACATTTAAATAAGCTTAAAAAAAAAGGCCAGATACATGATCTAAAAACAAAAATGAACAAAAAGCAGCCATCTTCCTATAAATGCTACAATTAATCACTATGATGAACACAGAGAAAGCAATCCATCTCGCCACACCATAGAGCTGATGTAGCTTTTCTTTTCATACACCACAGAAGTTAATTATTATGAGCAGATGTGCTTAGATTACATGAAAATTTATACCCCATAAAGTAGGCATTGAAGATATCTATTTATTTCAAAACACCAATTTGTCCCTGTTTGTTTTGGAGGTTTGTTCACGTGCAACTACATCAGCCACGCAGCCCTCACAAAACCAATCCATCTCACAGGCAGTGCTTTTTATGTGCTCCACTAACCAAACGTTTCAAAGTGGCCCTGGAAAAGCACCTGCTGGTCAAAGAAATTTCTTACAAAACAGGGGTGTTTCTGACTTGTCCCCCAGATTCCCCAGCGCACCCCGAACAACGCCCGCTGCGATCACGTCGTACGTACTGGGGGTTAAAACGTGACAGAACAGCTGAATCCCCCAGACTCTCCAAAGGGTCCACATCTGCACGTCGCTGCTCAGTTCTGCAGACCAATTTCTGCTTGATTTTCTCAGATATTGTTAATAAGACCCATTATTAAGATGCCCTCCCAGAGCACGGGGAGAAAAACAAGGCGGCAGCGGAGGCTCGTGGTCAGCGAGGGCAGTGGCCGTGGAAGCCCCGTATTCCAAGCACACAGCGGAGTCTGGGAGCGCTGCCCTGGCACGTCCCACATCCCCCGAGGACGTGCTGATCTCCTTCACCCTGAATTAAACGGATGCTCAAGTAGATGGCCTTCGACAAGCCTATTACATTTTAATGGGTCTGTTAGAATCCCTCGCAATGCCTGCCTCGAGTTCAGGCGCTTCCTTTGCCTACGCAAAGATCGGGATAAAAAAAACAAAGATGCAGAGAGTTAATATCCAAAAGACAGTAGAGAACACATAACTGGGAGAAATTTCAATCACCCTAGGGCATATTGCAAAAAACCCAAATGTATGATTGCAAGGGCTGAAAACTTCAGTGAACTGTCAAAAAGAAACAATAGCACTGACTGGAATTGATCAGAAAAGCGGTAAAAAGTAACATTTGCTACAAGGCTTCACATCCAGGATCCAAATTTGACATTACAAAATACCCTACTTCGGGAAAACTCTGTCAAATATCAGAATATATTATTCCGAACTTTCCTTGTTTCACAAAGCCAATATCAGCAATCTTTTAATAAATGATGCACACACCTGGCAAACCCAGCGGCTGCCAGCAAAAAAATTGACTTTAGAAAAATCTTTGTTAGAAGGTGACATTTTTTTCATTACTATCTATTGCCATCAAGGTATAGAGATGGCTTTTTCTTGTGTAGTAATTTTATTCCAGGGAAATTCCAATTTTTTGGATGAAGTTTCACTTGATTTATTATAAATAAAGAAGACAGAATCTTCTCCTGAGTCTTTTCAGAAGCAAATAAATGACAATACTGTTAAGGAAAGTGGAGAAGGGATGTTTCCAACAGGAAAAATGTTTGGAAGTATTACAACTGCGATCATCAGACTTGTTTCAGAAAGTGCTAAAGACATTGCTCAGTATTTTTAGTATTTCTGAACATATTTAGAAACAGTGCCAACAGAAAAGAGCAGCACTGGGCACCCAAAGCAAATGTAATATTGACCAGTTCACAGTCACCTGCTGTACTCTCACAAGTGCAAGCACTTCATAAGCATCCCTGTCACTTCCAGTTATTCTACTGTCACTTTAGTGCACCTGTTTGAAAGAAAGATGCTGCGAATTTTGAAAGACAGTTTGAGTCAAGGTTACTCATTTATTCTGAAATTGAAATCTCATGTCTAAAACCTCAACTGGAGACATAAAGGGATTGGAGTAACATTAATATACAAATTCAGAGCCAACGAACATGACATCAGGACTCCTTTTGCACCTTTGTGGCACACCTCACCGAAAAAACACATCTTGTGCTTGGAGATTTACAGTAAGCCCTACTGATGAGCTCTGCCACTTAAAATGCTAATACTCATGTTGAGTATTAGTTCCCAATTTATGAAAGAAACCTGACTCAATAGTTTCCACTAAGAAGTGCTTTCTAACTAATGCAAATTAAGGGAAAATGCAAACTTGCAACTTTTATCAAGCTCCTCTGAAGGAAACTGCACAGAGAGGCCAAACCTTAGGGGTTTGACAATGAACAACACATTCTATAAATCAAATTCTGCATTCCTTTCAATATCTCCATTTTCCTTTCACCAGCATTTGGGTTTGTTTGTTTGTTTTTCTATTTATTGTTTTTGGGGGTTTTTTTTGTTTGTTCATTTGGGTTTGTTGATTTTTTGGGGGAGAGGTGGGAGCCCAAACAAGTGATGGAGTCCTTTAATATTTCACTGATTTAAGCAGGATCAGCATTTCAACACAGAAATGCCCATTTCTCAAACTAAATCCCTTTGGAACTACAGAAGTGAAAGAACAAACGACCAGTCTTCATCCTTCCAGTTAATGAGATCATTATGGACAAGAAAAAGGTTATTTGAGTAAAGACTGAGAGAGTAACATCTCTAGTGCTCTCCTGACAACTAGTACTATAAAAGCTTTTTAATAAACTCACTTATTTTTAGTCATGCTTCAAGCTTTCCCATTTAAAATGTCTGTTTGAAGAAAAGTTCTCCTTAAGGCCATTTTCCAGGGAACCTGGATCTTATCCCGCTCAGCTCAGATGAATTTTTAACAATTTCCCTACGAACCACAGCGGGTCTGGCATGAATTGTCTTTGGAGTTGTAAACAGCACAACTGTGACAAGGAGGAAATTAAAATTTTATAAAAGCAAAAGTAGATCTAAATCAGAACTGAATGGGCCTGCCTGCACACAGAGAGGTGCACAAGAGGGATGTGAAAGTGTTATATAAAATAGCAAACAAAAAAGGAGACCAACTGGGACACAAATGTCTCAAGAACAAAGGATGATTCAATTAAATTGAAAATCATCAAGAAACTAAAATAGTTTACTCACTGCAGGGTTAACCCATTGAACTGAGGTATGCCAGACACACACAGGGGCCAAAGATCAGACAGAACATGAAAAGATCAGATATTTTTAAAGCTAGTTATAGTGACAGCTACATGAGCTCATATAAAATATTAAGGATTAGAAACCCCTGTGTTTCAGGCTCCAAATGAACGAAACACAGAATTTCAAGATGAAGTGGCTCCTGTGCTTCTGATAAAGAGCACACAAGGCTGTGTGATCAGGTCTGCTTACAAACCACCCACTGCCACAGAAGAGATTCTGATACAGTCTGTAACATCCTCTGCACAAACCATGGCGTGTGACCACCCAGGCCTTCTGCTCACATAACATAAATTTCTCAAGACTTGTATGAAAAACCTGAATCAACTGCTCATAACTAGGATTTTAAATCACTGGAAGTTGGTGGTAAAAACAAGTCATAATTGGAAGGGCCTGTCTCCAGTTTGAGGGAGAGATTGCTCTTCATTATGTCTCTCATTATGCCTTTCATCCTCCTCAGTCAGAGCACAGTTTGGTTCTCCTTGGACCTCTTTCATCTACTATACTCTGTTTAATGACAGTCCATCATTTAAAAAAGGACCCCAAAAATTACTTTCGCCAACGATAGTTGCTTAGATCATACAGATTGCACGCTAGATAAAAGAAATCTTGGGAGGACCAAAGAGAGCTGAACTTAATCAGAGGGATGAAAGACAAAATGAAAATCTATCTACCCCTACATTTAAAAAGGAGTTTCCTTCAGATAAGATGATCTCAACTCTCTCTCTGTACCTGTTAAATATGGTGTGAGTACTGTCAGATCCTGTGGGACTTTTATGATTGAGATGCTCCAGCAATTCCTGTAAATTGTACACATTTGGACGGTGCTGCCTTTGACTTTGCGGTGACCGGGCCACTTCCTATTGATCTAAAACCTTCTTTCTTCCCTTCCTCCCTCTTCCCTCCTAATCAAGGCAGAAATACATAACGTGGAAAGCTTTGATGTCCCTCTGCTTTCCTTCTCATTATTTTGATCTTTTAACAATCCCTCTATTGGTACAAGCCCATAGCGTGCATTTTCAGTGTTCCTGCCCCCTGGCTTCAAAAGACTATTCTACGTGATTAGGGCTTTTTATTTTCCCCCAGAAAACAAATGCTGTGTGTGGTATTAAGATGCTGATATTTGTTTCGTTTATCAGATAAGGACAGTATGTTGTTTAGCGAGAGAGCCTTCTGACTGCCTTCTTCAGAGTGGAATTTACTGTCCTGGTTTTGAAGGAAATCAAATATATGTAATTTATCTGATGCAGTCTTCATCATCTTTATTTTACAGGAAGTCTACAGATCATTGAGTTGCCTTTGGATAAAATGCTGCACCGTAGCTTGCTGTCAGGACAAATTCTCTGAGAGTCTCCTCAATTTTTATGTTGCTGGCATAAGGCTACAGTGACAGGAATGACTTGGAGTCTCTCTTGCCATTAGTTAGTGTCTATGAAGTAATGTCATGCCAATTCTCCTACCACCTATGAAATACTCTTAGAGCAGCTCTACTTGGGGTGGGAGCTGGGCAGACCCAGGCTGAAATATAGTTTTAAGCACCCTGTGATGCCTGCTGACATCCCGCATTAAAAACAGGAGGGCAGCCCACCATCACTCTTCTGTGAACAACCTGTCACTGGAAAATCAGTATCAATCTTTCTTCCCCCTGTCCTATCAACTACACACCCAAAGAAAGAAAAATTGGTCTATGGGAACACATTACCTGGAGATCAGTGGGATGTAATGCAATATGAGGATGAATTTCCATGCCCCAAAGCAGTGCCCAGCTGCACACTCCAGCCATACACATATTTACACAGACACCTCTGCTACAGCACCGGGTTTTAAGAAACTGGCCCAGGATGATTTCTGTACAAGTAGGTGATTTTATTTCTCATACATTAAACTGAAGGAATATCAAAGGCAGCCAAAATGCTCAGAGAGATTGATTCATCACATCTCACACAGCCTCATCTGCCCATTCCCCTCCCCTTCCCTCCTGCTCCTGGTCAATTCTAATGTTACAAAATGAAATTAATCCCATGGAAAATCTGTCTGGGTGAGGATATCTTCCTCATGCCACTGGTTCAGGGAAGGCTAGGAATGCATACACAACATTAGTATTACATTTTTGTCTACTCCTCCTCAATTTTTCCTTGTTTTCCCCTTTGTGAAACACTTTCACACATTTTTACGTGAAACCAACCTACTATCAAATCCACAATTAAACCCAGTCTTTGGGAAGTAAATATCAAAGCCTATAGGTAAACTGATAAAAACTATCCAGACTCATGTAATCACACATCCAGAACGCAGTGATCAATCTCTGCAACTCCTGTGTGCAGATACACAGAGCTCACCACGAAAGATTAGTTTTAAATGCAAAATCAAGGGTAAAGTTTCATTAAGTTCAAGAGATTTTGTTACCTGTTATTCATCAGAGGTAGACTCCTAAATACCTGATTTCTTTCTGTTAATGAAATTGGGGTATTTTGCAAAAAAAAAAAAGTTCCTAATCTATTCTAAATCTATTGGCAGAACAGGAATTGGAATTACCCAAGAGAAAGTTTTGGTGCTTTTATTTGATCTTAATTGTTTGTCATTACTTATAGCGGCAGAAGGTGTTATGGAACAAAAAATAAAAGAGAGGATTACCTGTTAAACACATTCCATCTTAGGAAACAGAAGAATAAATTTCAGGAACTTGGAGAGGAGAAGAAAAATGTAAGTAATACCTTATTTTATGATGGGTGCTGTTTCAAAACAGTATAATGCCTCTCACACACAGTCCACAATTCCAGACTTTCCTCTACAGTACCATCACCCACTTTCTACATTGCAAGTGCTCCACATCTTTTTCTTTGATGCAAATTTTACTTTTCTGATTTCAGAGCATGCTCAAATTTACCCAATACATATTTTTGTTCTGCCTTTCAGAGCACTCGGGACTTGCAACTCCCCAGATGTGTTACAGATGTGCTCTCTAGTTCATCATCCACACTGCTAGTGGAAACACTGAAGACGGTCAGGAGCACACATGCCCCGTGGGAAGCCATCTGAAACAGCCTCCCTGGTTGACAGCAAATAACTGATAACAGAGCTTGGAATGGGTTTTTTCAACAAGTTGCACAACCACCTCACCCTGCACTTTCTTATTGCACATGGGAGACCATCATGTGGGACCAGACTCAAAGTCTTCCTGAAGTCAAGACAATATTATCTGTGCTGCTTTCCACTTCCCCTATTGCCTGACCTCCAGCCCACTGCCTCGTCAGGGAAAGAAATCAGATTATCAGAAACAAGTAACGGCAAATCAGTTCTGGTTTGGTTGTTTCTCACCACCTTGCTACTCTCCATGTGTTTATGAGCTAAAAACTGCATTATCAGCCACAGGAGGGTAACAACACAGGTAACACATCCTTTATGAATTTGCATTAAGATGTAGAGTGGCTACATCCCTAAAGCACCGGTGAAGCCCCAGGCAGACATGGCTGATAACAAGGCCAAGGCTCTTCATCCTGCAAAGGCAATCTCTCCCTGAACCTCAATCCCACTCTGGACAAACTGTTTCACAAATGTATCACAAACAAGATCAGCTCCTGTCTTTACCCTGGTGATTATTCTTCCCCTCAACTATTTGCTCCCAGTGCTGCCAGGCAGGTGTCTCCCAGACCGTGACTCTGGCTGGGACCACTCAAGTTCAGCTCCCTGTGCTCCATTTGTGTTGCCTTAGGCTGGTACCATCAGGAAAAACACTGACAAACCTAATGAAGGCCCAGCGTCACCCAGAAGAAGGTTCAAGGTGCCCCTGTCCTACCAGGCAAAGTTAATATTGGAGGGAGCTGCTGATGACAGGTGAGCTGCTGTCAGCTGGACATATTTACACACAGGACTGCACTGCAGAGCACTGCTCAGAAAATATCACCCCACAACCAAAGCAGTCGAGTCTTTGCCACGTTTACAATCATAAACGTGTTCCTTCCTTGCAAATTTTAGGTTATCACATTGCCTTTAGTCTCTAAATTATCACAGGATTCTAATATGTACCTCCTGAAATTGGTAATTCTCTGCAAAAGCATTCTGCAACTCGAATTATAATGAATACATCTGTTAATTTAGCTAATCAGCAGTTATACTAACTACCTTCAAAAGAGGGAATAAGAACTGTTGGGTGACCATCTTATGAGCAAAAAAAAAAAAAAAAAAAAGTAACACTGATGTCTTTTTGATGGCACAACTCATTATAAACAGGTTACCATAAAATAATTGCAGGAGAAACAACAGCAATGTATATGGCCATTAGTGATTGATAATACACAAGATAATACAGCTAAGGGATGCCTGTTTGAAACATTTTTTGTAGATGCAATATTAAGAGGCTGTATCTAAACTCATCCTTTCATCTTGCTTAATATGGACGCATTAACTTCGGCACTATTAAGTTTGTGATCACAGTACTGCCTATATTTCAGGCAAGATTTTACTGGAACTATCACTCCACTCAGATACACTCAGAAAACTTGGACAGCAGTTTGTTACCAATTTTTCTCTCACGATGACAAGCTCTTGGTCTGAATCTGAGTCTAAAACCAGTCTTGTCTGCAATGTCCCTACAGCTATCAGAAAGCTCCAGAGCAAGAGACAGAAACTTGCAATGAAGGAGACAAGAATCTTAAATTGCTCGAGGCCAGTGCTGCCTGCATTCCACTTTTTCCCCGTCAATTCATGCATCAACTTTTCAACTGAAACAGGTTATATTTAACACAAATCATCCTAGCCAAGTCCACGTGGTGTGAATTCACAACACAGTTAAAGGAAACGAATACATCATACGTGGCCTGATATTGGAGCCCACCAGAAATGTGCTACTGAGATGCCCAACGGGGCTGTCCAGGGTTGATCCACCCCGTGGCCTCTGGTGAGCCAGGGGCAGTGCCCTTCTCCAAAGCAGAGGATTAGCTTCTCATCACTGCATTGGTGGGTCTCTTGTTGTTCTCCTGTACACAAATCAATAAATTACCTCTAAAAATATCTACTGCTCTGTGTCACAGCTACAGCTCTGATATGGACCTACTGTCTCATTAACAGGGGGAGATTTGGTCGAATCCCCCAGATGAATCAAAGCAAAGTGGCAGAAGAAATAAGGCATGACATGTTCTATTGCTGCAGCTTCGAGAAAGTAACTACTCTTTCCATAATCACATTGTCAGTGTGTTTCCAAGACTGGATTTTAAAGCAGAGTCTCATTAGACTAGTCTGGACTTTAATACATGTCTATTTACTTCATCGATGGTGTTTGAAGCAGCCTTCAAAGACGCTTCCTTAAAACAGGCTTTCCATCTGCTAATTAAACCTTAACAATGCCTTGTAACAAGCAAAACATTTTTTTTTCCCCAAAATGTATATGGCTAAGGTGGCTGCTCATGTCAGCACTGAAAGGAGAGGTCAGTTGTGAAGGATCCTCCATCACAGACATCAGAGAACAGTAAAGTCACTGAAGGGCATCTGAAGCAGAAACAATTCTCATGAAATCATAGAATGGTTTGGGTTGTAAGGGACCTTGAAGCTCAACTTGTTCTATCTCCCTTTCACTATCCCAGGTTGCTCAAAGACCCATCTAACTGGGCCTTGAACACTTCTAGGGATGGGGTACCCACAATTTCTCTGGGCAACCTGTGCCAGGGCCTCCCCACCCTCACAATAAAGAATTTCTTCCTAATCTCTAATCTAACCCTGACTTCTGTCAGTTTAAAGCCATTCCCCCTTGGCCCTATAAATTTATACCCCTGTCCAAAGTGCCTCTTCAGCTCTCTTGGAGTCCCTTTAGGCACCTGAAGGGGCTGTAAGGTCACCCCAGAGCCTTCTCTTCTCCAGGCTGAACAATCTCAACTCTCTCAGCCTGTCTCCATAGCAGAGGTGCTCCAGCCCTCTGAGCATCACTGTGGTTTCCCCTGGACCTGCTCCAACACATCACCATCCTTCTTGTGTTAAGGACCCCAGAGCTGGATTGCAGTACTCCAGGTGGGGTCTCACCAGAGTGGAGTAGAGGGGGTGAATCACTTCCCTCGGCCTGCTGCCCACGCTGCTTTGGATGCAGTCAGGACATGGTTGGGTCATGTTGAGCTTCTCATCAACCAACATCCCCAAGCCCCTCACCCTGGAGCTATCCTCAATCTGTTCTCCACCTAGGTTGTACCTGTACTTGGGACTGCTCCCACCCACGTGCAGGACCTTTTCTCACAGTCTTGTCACCTTCTAGTAAATTAGTCCCTTGTCGGAAAAATGACAGCTATACAGCAGTAGAAAAGTTTGTAAAGCTTTTCATTTATTTTTAGAAATGTTGTCTAATGTCAAGCAACAGTAACATCCCCACGCTGGTTTACTCAAGTGTTCTATCTCAGGGGCATTTTGCAAATCACACCTCAATTAAATTTAAATAACAACTATATTCATTATTTCTAAAGGCTACTTTTCTCTTTCCTGTAAGACTCTTTTCTAAGTTAGTCCACTGAAGCTGGTATAAAAAATGAAAGGCTATTGTAATTAGTGTAATATCTTTCCAAGATGAAACCTAAAAAAATGCGGCTTCAGACAGCTGTCATCTCTTTGGCTATTCTGCTTATTATTCACAGACAAATTCTGATATCTTCTGCATATTACACAGTACATCTACATGCAATTTCAGTGAAAGCACTCGTGGAACAAGATCTGTAAGCATCTATCTCAGAATCTAGTTGAGAGTAAGAATGGAGCTTGAATGTCATTTCAGACCTAATTTTCCCTCAGCAGTCATTGTTCTAAATAGGTACACATAAACACACTCTGTTTTTCTTTAGAAATAATTTCTATGAATTCAATGTCCCTATATAATTGGCTGGATATGACAGTCACTGAAAACTAAAATCCTCTTTTTTTACATGACAGTCAGGGTATGGACAGAAAAAAGAAATCTAAAAATGGATGCTGCAAGGAACAGCCAGACTGATTATCTTCAGTGGTAAAAGGGTAATTGCTGTTACATGGTAAGAAAGAAACTAAGCTAATTCATATGAATACTCTTTGGAGAAGGAGCACTTACTGGCTAAAGACACTGGCACATTATGTAAGCCAATTACTGTGTGGAGTGGTGATGATACCTCGAATGCAAGCTCGTTTGCAGGATGCCTGAATATTGCAGCAAAGCATCTGTTCTAACACCTGGGGTTCTTCCACTGATGACACAGATTCCCCCGTAAAAACCCACAGACTGACAGAATCACACAAGGGCGTCTAGAATGGAAGGGACCTCTGAAGATCCAATGCCTGCTCCAAGCAGGACAGACCTCAAAGTTAGAAAAGGAAGCTCAAGACCTTATTCTTGAGTTTTCAGTTTCTCCAAGGAATCTACAGTCCCTCCAGGCAACCTTTCACTCCAGCCTACAACTGTTATCCTCTGTTATTTCCCTGTGCATCTCTGGGAAGTGTTGCTCCACCTTCCCTGTGAAACCCACACTAGGCTGAACAACTCCAAATCTCCACCCTCACCTCACATGTTATTTCAAAACTATCTCCAAAGACCACCTTCATGGTGAAGAATGAGAGCATCAGAAGTCCTCCAGTGCCGAGGTTTACAAGCTGAAGAGACCCTGCAAGGCATGTGACAAACACTGCCCTTGGCTGCTCCCTGACATTTCCCAGCACCTCTTCACACACACAAGCTGCTCCTGAGGAGCTCGAGTAGCAAGACAGCTTTATCAAAGTTTCCCTTACTCAGTACTTCTACAGATAAAATACAGAATTGCTGAAAATCCATCAGCTTCATTTTCAGACACAATATGGCAGCTTGGCTTCAGCTGCCTCCTCCACGGACATCACTCCCCTCGCTCGTACAAAACATCTTTAAAAATCTTCTTCCGTGGGATTCATCTGAGAACTCATTTTCCTAAGACCCCTCTCATCTTCAATAACACCCAGCAGACTGGCTCTATCACTACATGTAATTATGAAAACCAAAGCTGTAACAAAAGCCACAGTTAATTAAAAAAATGAACTGAAAAAAAAAACTGAAACAATTTTTGCTTAAACCTACCAAGGTATGAGATGTTTTTCATTATTACACCAAAACAGCACATAGCCTATGTAATTATTGGAGGGCACTCCACAGAGTAAAAATAAGTGTGATACTCTCCTCTTATACTTCTAATTCTGTCAGAGTAACATCAATACAAAGTTCATGCTCCCAGTAGAGAATAAAGATTACCATAACTTCACACAGAGGCTGAGGAATACAATTTACAGGTCTGAAAACCTTGTGGAAGAGTTTGTGGTCAAAACCTAGTTAAAGATATTTACTCGTTTGAGTTTTAGTTTAAAATACACTTCTTCTTTCAGATACATCCCACATACTGTCAGAACTTTTCTTTTGTTTCCTTTGTTTCCAGATTATATAAGAAATTCAATTCATCTTTAAAGAATAGCTTCTGCCTTTGTGAAGGAGTAAATTATTATGTCAAGTTTCCTCAGCATACCTGTATAGCAATTTATTTTTTTTTTTCAATAAAAATAACCTTTTGTTAAGGGTTTCATTAGAATTTCCAGGAGACTGATAACAGCCACATCTCCAGCCATGTGCAGGCACCACTACAGACTCTGATCACGCACTCGGAACAGTGACATTCTTCTCAATACTTCTGTTCCGACAATGGGATCGCTGTAACTTTTAAGTGCTTAATTACGCCAAGGGCAGGAGCCCAAAGCATTTACCCACACCGAACTTCTCCAACAGTCTTAATGAAAATCGGGCCTCAGGCAAGTCATTAGCAAAATTTTAAATCATGGGGAAATTATCCTTTCCATTTTTAGCACCATGAATGGATTACTTCACAGAGGCCTATAGATAATTCTTTTAAAGCCCACATGCTTCAGTTTTAAGCAGAAGAGAATGTTAGTGAAGGTGCTTGAACACCAAGCATAAATCTTCTCCTATACTTCAAACAAACTATTGTGTTAGTGGTTCTTTAATGCCCAGCACAGAAAAACTGCACAACGGATCCATTTCCCAAAACACTCTTATTTTATAAAGTACTTCAGTAAGTTTCCAAATTATCTGCTGTAAAAGAGCAAAGACCCTACTAAAGACCACACTCTGGATGGAAAGAGCTCACCCCGTGACTGCAAACCGTGTCCACACGCCTCAGTCTGTCCTGGCACACCCTGTCTCACCGAGTCTGGCACCAGCACACAGGAACTCCACCGGTGGGTCTTCCACCTGCAACAGGAAAAGATGAACAGGTAAGTGCTTAAATTCAGAAAACACGTCCGGGCAAAAAAGCCCTCAGTCACTAACGACGATTTGCTAAAGAGACTTATGGAAAAAACAAGTAAAAAAGCTGTGATTCCTCCTGAAATAAGCCTTGTGAACTGAAATTCAGATGCCAGGTTCACCTTCGAGAAAGCCACGTCCTACTCCAACAACGTCCCGCTTTCTCATTTTTGCAGGGCATGGTTCAAAGTTACACAAAATACACAGGATGTATCTCCAGTGGGCTTTGAACTCAGGCTCTCCTCCTGCCAGCCTGTTCTTGTGCAGCTGATGGTGTTTCCAGTCTGCTTCCTATGCCTGTACATGTGCCAAGAACACCAGGAAGCAGCTTTCCATGGCACAGTGGAGTGGTGTGATCCTGCCTGGCACCACCTCCAGCTCCCCACTCTACTCCCAGACCATCTCCTATGGGATGTAAGGGCTGGAGATTTATATGCAAATATATAATGCTTTTCTATTTACTAATATTGCATAATAACAGACGGGCCACAGAATTCTAATGAGGAGTGGGGAGTAATTGCCCTATTGTACTCTTTGTCTAATCAGTATTTTTTTAAGTGTGTATTATTCACTGGTTTGAGAGGATCAGGGGAAAAGATGAGTTTTTGCAATAAGCATACAATTATGATTAAGGTAGTTGAGGGCTTGTGGTCCCAAAATATTTTTAGATAAAATGAGGGGGGAGTCGCCAGTAACAGCTTCCTTACACACACTGGACTCTGAGGTTGCCATTTCTAGGAGTTGTGCCTATTGCTGCTTGTTCTGATGATGCCACATCTGCTGAAATCCCCAGTTTGAACTCTACTTTAACACATTTTGCAAGGCACATTATTTGTTTTAACTCTGCATTTTCCAGTACTGTGTTATTTTCTGGTGAAAATCGTGCAGGACAATGGCACAAAAATAATTTCTAGAGAAGTGGGCACCCATCAGAGGCTGGATCCAAGCTGACAGTTTTTACCTATACACTGGACAGATGGGAATATCTTCACATTCTCTCTCCTCATACAAAGTGTCTGGGCACGCCTGTCCCCCGTTGGCAGAATCCTGAACGATAATCCTGTACCGAGACTGCTTAACTGCAGTGGCATTGCCTGTAAAACAAACAAAAAAGTTGCCTTCCAAGTTAGTGATCCAGCTGACTTGGTTATAAAAATGCTTTGTGATCCATTTGTATTTTGAAACTGTGAGCACTCTGGCTCTACCCAAGCAGGGAAGGAATGTTACACTGGATCAAAAGCTACCTTTACTTGTTTTAAAGCTGCCAGGAGTTGAGCAGAACAGCACCTGAAAGGTTGATAAATCAACAGCCTAAGAGATGCACCAAAAAATGTCTATTTAACAGAACGTCAAATCAAAGAAGAAAATAAATAAATAAGAAAATAAACACCTTAACAGGAGAGAAGAATCAAAACCAAAGAAACAAACTGTTCTAATGGAAGGTGGTTATTTTTCTGAAAACACATCCTTGTGGTCTCAGGCTGCTAACAGTAACTCATCTTTATGGCTCTAGAAATTACAGATGATAACTTCCTGATAGGAAAACCAGTGCAACCAACAGAGGCTGTCTGCTTAACCTGAGTGGATGCAAGATCAATCCATCCAGAAATGCAGTTCACAAAACCCACAGAGCAGAAAGCAGCAGGAAAGACAATGACAAGACTTACCTGTGTATCTCTACAGATAAAACAAACACAATCCTTGGCTGTGTAAGGGATAACTACAAACTGAGAGCTGGTTTAACCACTGTGTGTGGCATTAGTACTTCTCTGGGTGCTCTATTCCTACGTCAAAAACAGATGCTAGAAAACTAAAAAAGTATCTCAGCAGAACTCAATAAAGGATTCCACACCAGGTAAACATCTTCAAATAGCAGACTTCATCAAATTTGTCCAGAAGAGGAAAGCAGTGTGACAATTAGCCCATCACAAGTACTACTTGTCCAGCCCAGGATAAGGGCAAAGCTGCAGTAGGAAGATTATAATCCATTACAGTAGAAGGAAAACTTAAAAAAAAAAGTCACACGATGAACACAAAGTATGAGTCCAATAAAAATGCTGGCTTTAAATAAAAGCCTCCACTGGCACATGTGCCATCACTGTGAGATCACTGCAAAGGAACTTTGGGCCTGCCTTGAGGCTGCTCACCACGACTGCTGCCCTGGGACAGGATAAGCACATCCAGGGTGATCCTTCTCCTGCTTCTTTCACAGCCACTACCTGAGGCAACTCTACAGCTTCCTACACTCTCCTTTCAGATGCCTGTAAAGCCTCATAAAGAGCCTTTTCTTAAAATCTAACCCAAGTCATCTGTCCTGTGAATTAAGCTAACCCTGTTCTAGCTTCTGTCCACTACACGGAATAAAGAGTTTATCCCTGTCAACTGATGCACCACCTCTATGAAACAGCAAGGGCTTGTATCTACTCTTAAGTCTTCTGCTCTCTAAACTAACCAAACCCAGTTCTTCGTAGGTCCTTCTCAATTACCTCTCACTGCTTCCTTTTTTTTTTTACAACACTGTGCCCAAGGAATCCCACCTGCAGCCTCACCAGGGCAAAGTACAGTGACACCTTTGGTGTGTCACAAACGTGACCGTGAGTTTGACGGGCCCAGGACGAGTTTCAGCATTTCAAATTGCTGACTTTCATGCATTTTGTAGTCCATTGTATCTCCAGAGGTACCTGAGGCAGTAGCGATGTCTTCACTTCCCATTCTGTCTTCGTGCAATCAGTTTTTACTTCCCAAGTCACATTTTGAGAATTTTCTCCATTATTCCAACATAACTCAATATATTGTCTACTATGCTTGCTACCTCTTTCAGCTCTGCATCATCTATTGGTGTTATTATTCAAGCACAGAAGTTGTTAAGACAAATATCACAGGGAATTGGGGCCAGTAGGGCTCCCCTCAGCTCATGTTCCAGTTTGATCCCAAACAGGGGACATCTATCAGCTGACTGAGTAGAAGCAGCTTTGCAGAGGACATGGGAGTCCTGATGGACAAGCTGACTGTGAGGCAGAAATATGCTCTTGCAGCATAGAAGGGCCACAGCATCCTGGGCTGCATTAGGAAGAGAATCATCCGTGAGGGAGGTGATCCTTCCCCTCTGCTCGGCCCTGGGGAGACAACCGGGTGCTGCACCCAGTTCTGGGCTCCCCAGTAGAAGAAAGGTATGGGCATACTGGTGTGAGTCCAGTGAGTGGCCAAAGAGATTGTTTAAGGACTGGAGCATCTGACACACAATAAGAGATCAGGACAGCTGGGACTCTTCAGCCTGGAGAGACAGCTCAAAGGATTTTATCAATGTGTATCAATAAGCAATGGCAGACAGTAAAGGAGACAGAGACAGGTTATTTTCAAAGGGATATCCACTGCAGGATTTTTCAAGCAGCTGAGTACCCATTTAAGAGGGATTTCATTCAAGTCACCATTCCTCAGCTTCCTGATAAAAGTTTAATGTGTTAAAAATCTACCACTTCCCTTAATTAGAGCAGCTACGCTGTTAAAAAAAAAAAGGAAGATTAAATTTATTGGGCACAGTTTGTTCTCAATAAATCCCTACTGGCCAGGTTATTTGAATCTGATTCTTTAAATGTTTATATCTTGAATAATAACTTGTTCTCGTGGCTTTTCACATAATGAAGTGAGGATGAGTTATCTACAGTTTTCTTGACCTTTCTTTTTGAGTTGGTGAGGGTGAGAGAGAGAGTGTTGAGTTTGGTTTGTCTTGATACTACTGAAATTTAGTTAATTCCCTAAGACTTTCTCACCCAGAAGAGAGACACTAAATGCTCTGGCATTACTTTATTTCTTCCTTCTTATTCCCACAGCCCCACTGACATGGGAATATGTACTCAATGGAAATACTCTTTAGTCCATTCTTCTCCTGGCTGCAGACAAGAAACAACAGCAGCAACTGCACATTCTCCTTGTTGTGTTTCCCTCATTTCTCATAGAGTAGTGGACATATATTTCATTCAGTTTCCCCTTACTTTTAATCCCTTAATGTAATCCTTGTTATCTAATATCCACTATCTTAGTTTGCATTCTCAATTTCTTCTCTCTAATCTTTGTGAAACAATTTGACAATCCAAGAGGAAACAAGACCCTGAACAACTCTGATGATAAGAAAGGGCTTCTCTAGTTGTGTGTGATGGTTTCTCTTCATTTTTTGAAGCTTGAACTTGCAAGTCATATACACACGCCTCAGTCCCCTGTGCTGTCTTGCTGTTAGCACAGTTTCAGGACAGATATTACAGTCCAGCAGGGCTTCAGCCCTTTGTTCAGGCTTTCTTGGCAGCTTCCAGGTCTTCTATACTCCTGCCAGCATAGAAAACATTCCCAAGAGATGCAGCTACCAATCTTTGCAGTTTGTTGAAGTCTTTTTTTTTTATGTCTTGCTGATATTGCCATCCTTCCCTCTAAGAATCGTGAACTCTATCACTTTGTGACGATTTTCATTCAAATTATCTACCACCATTAGAATCTTAGCCATTTCCTTCCTATTAATCAGCACCAAATCTAAATGAGCTTCCCACAGTAATTTTCTCCACCTCAAGAAACTAAATTATCCTCAACATTTATTGCACGTTACTCAAACCCCATTTTCAAAATTGAATTTCCTCACCGGCTTTTCTATAGCGTTCCTCACAAATGTTAATGAGCATAATTTTTACATTTCACTTAGAATTGCTATAGCCTGATTTTTGCAGAGTATTAGCACAGCGTAGGACTGTCCTTTTACAGCTGAGCTTCAGCTGATTTCAAGCATGGCTACGACTGTTTGCCCTCCTGAAAAAAAAAGTCAAGCCTCAATATCTCTAGGACCATCTTAACTTCTGTGTCCTTGACTCTGCAGCTCAGATAATACTGTTGGAGAATTTCAGGGGTGCCTTTTCCACCTCCCTGTGCCATCAGCTTCCATTCTCCTCCCTTACACACAGGGCCATTCACATGGACCTGACCACATGGAAAGGCAGGGTCTGGTCAGCACAAGGCTCTGCACACACAAATAAGGACAGATTTCCCAGGATTCTGAGGACTTAGTCACTGAAATCAGAGCTCTTTCCAGTACTTTTGTACAGATAAGAGCTTTTGAGGGGGTTAGACTTTAACTTTGACCAGCTCTGGTTGGGTGTTTGTTTATGAGGACTGAAATGGTAGATCATGGACAGTCTGACACAAGGCAAAAGTCACTGGAATTTCTTATCATGGCACACTATGCATTTTATCCACTCTTACACCATCTCGTTTCAAATCTGATTTAAGGCACAGAGAAAGAAATAGGACAGTTACTACCCAACATTTCATGTAAACCTGCTTAGAGAATTAAGCAACTGTGAAATTTCTAACCTTCCTCCTGGACAACCAGCGCCCAGAAGAGAGGGAGGTACTTACGGGTACCATCTATTTTCAGGAGGAAGATGAAAAATGTTATTTCTTGTTAGTTGTTTGCTTTTCTTCTTAATCTCTCTGTTTTAAATCTACACTGACAGACCAGAGATCACCTCATCCATGCTGAAAGCAGTTACCTCTCCAGGCCACCTTTGCCACCCTAAAGCAGGTGACAGAGGAAAATCTACATGCTGCTCATTCAGAGCGTGTCGTACTCTGAAACCACCCTATTGATTCTTTGGCTGTTGTTTCGATCCATCCTCAAAGACCCATTAAAACAGATAACTTTATAGGAGACTGCAGTAGACAGTTGTCACCTTTCAGTATCTGAAATGGCAGAGAATCAATAACTCGCAACAACCCCCCTCTGTTCCTGCCTCCCCAACAGGTGCCTGGATTCAGTGGCACTTCTTTGGTGAATTATGTTGTCTGTCCATCTGTTGCTGCCCTGAGTTCATGGCTGTCTCCTCTTCCAAGGTAGGAGAGAATCTTCTGCCAGAAGACAGACGGTTGCCTGATGACATTTAAATGTAGGGAAAATGTCAGCCTTTTTTATTGTTATATAGTAAAGCTGGACGTATTTTCTCACATAAACTACAAACAGCTCAACTGGTAAAGTTCTGTGTAAAGCTGATTTAGTGATTACATGTTTGTCTAACTTCTAATCTTATGCTGGTACACAATTAATTTTAAATCTGCCAGGCAATACCTGTTCCTGCTTGATCTGCTTAGTAATTCACCATCTGTATACTGGTTTCATTAAATACAACTTTTCTATAAAAAAAACCAACACCCTTCACAACTCACGTATGTATAGCAGCTTTGAAATTTCATTACCATGCTGAGGTTTTAATTGTGCAATGCAAATTAAAAAAAAAAAAAATCTTGCAATGCAGCCATATCAGTAACAGATTTAGCAAAAAGCAAACTCCCCCATCTAAGAAGTTTTAATTTAGCATTATATTAAAATGATAACGCTGCCAAGGAGGTTAAATAATTAATTTCTTCTCATTTTAATTGTAGACTATTATTTAATAAACAAAGTAATTTACCAGGTAATTTATTCCACTTCTTCATAGGCAGCTCATTTAAAGTCTAAAAATAAATTGCTAATTAAAACAGGATTCACTGTTTTAGAAAGCAACTCATTTTCCTGTAAAATCTAACAAGGACTATGCTGCAGCATCCACTGAGAATCTTTGAAGGGCAAGGAAACTACCAACAATAATGAAACTGATATTCTGATAACCGAGAAGACTTTTATCTGAACAATTAATGAAACACACAAATTTGTCACAGAACCCAACACTAGATCATTATAAAGAAACCTTGCTGAACATTTCTTGTCCCAGTCAACTAGATCAAAGAAACTTAAGGTCCTTGAAAAACCACAAAGCACAGGAGTTACTTGCACAACCTCGTACGTACACCAAGGTTGGTCAAGAGAAAAACACTTCATACAACGAAGCAATTCCATGTCTAGTCATATAACACTGGCAACCTGGAGTTCTGACTTTGGAGGCAGAAACCCAGAAGGAACTTATTGCAGGCAGAGAGAATCTACATCTCCAAATCTGTTGGTGAGGATCCCACTTGCACAAGAACATCAGTGTCACCTCAAAGTCAACCAAAGTCCTCAAGTCCAAAACTGCCCGTGAGTGCCCTAAAAATTATTAGACTGGTGTGAACTACAACTACCCCATGTTCCTAGGCCAATTCTCTAATTTTTCCCCAAATTTTGACCTCTTAAAGGCTTACCAGGCTGACAGGTTGTTGGGCAGGGAGTCCACTCGCTGAAAGGTGTAACAACACAGTCCTTCTTGCAGGGGAGGAGGCACGGCCGCACGGCCTCAGGCCGGATGGACTCTGGACATCTACGGACACGAACACAAAGACAAAATGTAATAAAACATTAAAACTGTGGAGAAAGACCTTCTTCTTAAGACTTTCACAGGGCTGTGAGCACAATGCCACGCCAAAGGTATGGCTCCTGGTCACAGCACAACTCATTTTTCTTCTCCTTTGCACTCACGTAGCCCAGCTGAATTTAGTACATTTCAAGGGTAACAAAAAAAAATAATAATAATTTTTTAAAAATTGTAGAGCTCAGTTTGATGACTACAGGCCAAAGGTAGCTCTGTCTATGACAACAAAAATACAAAGCTCACTGGAGCAAAGCAGACATATTTATTACCAAAGAGAGTGAGCAGTTATGTTTGTAAAGTAGCTCTGTTTTTGCACAACATGCAACACCTTTCAAACTGCAACCTACTTGCAACAGGGTTCTAAGGGTGATGTGATATTCCTTCACTCTCAATCCCTAGGAAACACAAAAATAGCTTCAAGTGATCTTTGATTGAGGCCTTGATTGTTATTTTAAAAGTTGTACAACACAGGATAGTAAGAAGAGCTCTGTGAACTTCTTCATTCATTTTTAACTCTTAAATGAAAAACACGTCACACATATTTTGATAAAAATTTCAGACACAGTTAATACAAAGTTAATTATATTAATTAGTTTATATATAAAAACTCAAAGAGTGTAAAAGAGACAATCAGGTAGATCTTGCATATCAAGTGGGTGAACAGGAAGGGAATTATTCTTTTTTATTTCTTATTAGTTTCTATTTAAAAAAATAATCACTCAAAAACACTTAGCAATGCATGCAACCCAAAATGATCCCATTTGGAAGAAGAATATCACACTAATCCCTACTAGGGGAAAAAAATGTAAAAATCATGATTCTGCTACTTAAGTGCTTACTTATCCCCTTCGGTTCCATTTCCCCTTACACCATCTCACGAGTGGAGGAGGAAAACAACTATTTTAGAAACTATATAGCTCTATAAACAATATGTTTAATTAGGTAAAGTTAGAGCATATCAGTGGATTCAAGATCTAAATGAATACTAGATTTCTTTTCTTTTATGTAATTAATCTCATTAACCTCAAGAATTTTAATTAACTTCACTGAAATCAACACAGTCTGCTTATTCGAACAGGACTGTTTTGAGAGCTACAATAAGAAATGAAACTCAGTTGTAAGTCTCTAGACTCATTAATGGTGCAAAAATAATTAGCAATGTCTTGATTTTTCTATATGAGGGAAAACATCTGTGCTACTTATTTTCCTCATTTAGTAGAGCAAAGCAAAATTCAGGATATTTGCACCGCAGAATATATAATTTTGTTGTGTTGGTATCACATTATAGAAGCCGCATAAACCAAATGAACAATATAAATCACACATACGGTTCTGCCTCATTGGGGTGCAAATATAATGCAAAATCTATTTACTTTTTCTATTTTATTAGAGCACTGCTAATAACGTATTGATGAACGTTATGTTCAGATGTACTTTACATTTTCCTCACACCTGTCCTGCAGGAAAAGTATTTGCAGAAAACCGTAAATTAGAATAACAGAGGAGTTGCAGCAAAAAAATCTCCAGGGCTAAAAGCATGCATTTTGCTTGGATTTACATGGAAAGCTAAGAAGGGGGTAGCTATCTGGTTTTGTTCTATATTAGGACCCCTTTCCTCGAAGTGATGGGATAGCACCTGGAGAATTAGTCCTGAAACAAAACTATTTTCAACGCCGCAGATTGCACACACTGAAAATGCCTTTACATGCCATGTGTTGTATAAATAATCACTAACAGCCTTCCTTCAAATACCTTTTAGGTGTGACCTGGCCAGAACTGCTCTTCATGCAGAAGACTTTCCTCGTCTGTATTCCCACTCCACAAGTGGCTTCTCCGCTCCAGTTGATGGTGGAGTTGAGCGCAGTCACCAGCACGTCTTCGGAGCAGGAGCTCCAGGGAGACGTTTCCCAGAAGAAATGCACACATGGATGGTTGTTACAGGCACGGTGTTCCTGCAGGGCTCGGTCAGGGGGACAGGCTTTTCCTCCTGGAAAGGGTCAAGAGACCACCAAAAGGGGGATGTGGAAAAAAATAAACAAAAATGTCAGGTTTGCACAATATCTTTCCTCTTTTCCCCATCAAAATAAATAAATAAAGCTTAAAGAAAGCTGTTGACCTTTATGGCTGCAATAACAACCTTCTAAAATATTGTTTCCCTATTAAACTAGCCTTGCATAAAATTGTATTCCAATGCATAATGGAAACAGAAACAGGCAAAGAATATTTCTGAGTTACCTTATTGATAACTCCTACACACAGCCAAGTTAATTCCGCTTAAATGCCAGCATCACTCAGCAAACATGCAATTAGGGTTTAAGACAAATTAAGCATTATTTTTATGTTCATTCTCCTTGATAATTTCCCAAGGAGGAACGTCTCTATCTCCTATTTGGACTCTATTCACGTGATGCCTTAAAGATTGGAGCTGTTGAGATGCTGGACAGTGATGACAGAGGAATGCATCAAATGATACCCACATCTGAAAATCAAGGAGGGGAAACTCGAAACACAGGATTTGAGCATGAAGCCTTTACCCTCCTGAAGCCTTTACTTTTCTGAAGCACCATCCTTCAAATGCGTGTCCAAAGATTTTGCTAACCTGCTGCACTTTGTTAGCAACTGGTGTTAAATCCACAAAGTACACGAGTTTGAACAGCCTCCCCAGAAAGTGTAACACTCCAACCAGCAGCCTCAATTTATCCCATAAAAGCAGGAGATATTTGCAGCTCAAAAGCTATGGAGTAATGCAGGAAAATTTAACAGTAAGCACTGTCATTTTTAGAAGAAAGAAGTAAAAATTACTAAAGTGGAAACCATTCTCTTTTCCAGGAGGAAGACTCTGGCAACTTGGGGCACTGCCAAAGCGCTGCAGAGTTTGAAAGAACTGAAGTGTGGGGTCAGATATCAGGAGGTTCAGAGCACCTTTATGCCCTACTAAAATGAGCAGGAGATGAAGGTATATTGCTCCTCCAAGGGATGCCTATTGCCTTGCAGGGCTGACCCTCCCGAAATAAGGTATGACCCCAAGCAGCCACAATGAATAGCAGTGAGAAAAGGAGGAGAGGGAAAAATTACTTGACACGCTGATTTGGATAATCATGTCACATTACCATTTATCTTTTCATGAAAATGGGACTGTTTCACCCAGTGTTCAGTCTCAGAAACATTTAGTATGATGATGGAGTAGAAAATGCCCCAGGTAACTTATTTCCTGAAGATTTTGACTTGGCAGGAAAAATGCAGACCAGTTATTGTTCTTGTGTGTTTGAGCACAAGTTTTTTAAAAATAAAAAAGCATAGCAAGCACATGGCAAAATGCTTGGTGCATATTAGGGGGGGGCGGGAAATAAAAATCAAAAGAAAGCATCTAACTTAAATTTTGAACTGCCCAGGGGAAAAAATAAAGTGCCTTTTTTTGAAAAATACCCATGTTAAGGAAGCTCTCCTAAACAAGAGAGAGAAGTAATGAGGCAGTTTTAAACTAACAAGAAATACCACAAGGTCTGTCCAATCTGGCATTTTGCCTGCAACACCATAAGCAGGAGATACTCTTTATAGAAAGCACAAGAACCTGGCCACTTTCTGCAGTTCATTGACAACTTTTGCAGAAGGAAAGCAGGACAGGACTCCTCTGCCTGGCCATTCCAGTAGCCACGTACATACTTTTTATGGACATGATGTTCATCAGTTCCTCTAGCTCACTTTACACCTGCTAATGCCTGCTCCACAATCTCCTCTTGTACCAACTTTCAGAAGTTTGTCGCATAAATAATTATCTTTGAAAAACCTGCTTTAAATCAAGTAAAACCAAGTCCCTCTAGTTTCATCAACAGCTTCCTGGTTATCATATTCTGGGAGTTGGTGAAGAGCTGGGAGAAAATGACCCAAGGGCTTGAGATGAATTCAGCCCGTGAGATGGTGTCCAGAATCTTCAGACAGCAGAGCCACAGCCAACACTGCCTGCACCGACAGAGGACAAAAAAAATGGCCCTTGCAAAGGTACTACAGCTTTTACAGTGACAATGGCAATAAATACACCTTCACTCTCCAAAATTTCAATCCCTGTCTCTACACAGATGTGTGATTCTGCACAGCAAACCATTACATCATTTGCTAAAGATGCACAGAAAACGCCCGGGTGTTTGATTTTAACAGTTAATTATTCCTTCCTGAGAAATCTGAAGTATTCAGTTCAAAGTAGGACATTTTTAGTTTTAGTGTCTTTCAGGTCAAGATTACTGTGGTTCTGTACTTCCAGAATTCACTTCTCCACAATTTCACTTTCATAATTCCAAGTTTATCTGTTATTTGCATTCCATTACTTCCATGGAAAATATGAAGCCAACTGTATTTTTCATTTTAATTATTCTCTAGCTCGCAGACTGTTTTAGTAGTAGTTATTATCATTCAATTAACAATTATTTTCAACCTGAAAGGTCCAAATTTTCTTCTCAAGTGCTTATGAGGATGTTTATGTGAATACAGACCTTTCACAGCAGTAAGGGTTTGCAAGATCAAGTCCTTTCATTGTCCCAGAAATGGCAGGTGGCTTTACTGATAATTTACAAAATAGCACTTAACAGAGCTTGTCCTAAACTAGATTTGCATCTGAAAGTGTTTTGTTGCTGCATTAACTGTACACAGTTCTGGCAATAGCAGGTATTTTGTGTCAACAAGGCTTTAGTCTGCTGGACCTCTTCGCATTTTATGAATTTTTATGCACTTGATTCAAGAACTTTCAAATCCTGGGTGATAAACCAACACATAAATTAATTACCACACGTGTAACTGTAGTTTGAAGACAAAACTTCTAATAGAAAATAGTTTGTGTAAATAGCTATATCACTAATGTTAATGTGCAAAAAAAACATATACAAGATGTGTCCATGAAGATCCAGAGGATATCACATGTATTCATCAATAGTTATTTACTTGTTGCAACAGAAAAAACAAGAAGGTCGACAGGTCTGCATTAACAAAATAACATAAAGAGGTCCTTTTCCATTTCCTCATTTTTCACAGCTCACTGTTTTTAAATTATTACCACAATATTCCTAGATAAAGACACTCACAGGATGAGTCTGTGTCATGCAGCAATTTTATTGGTAGAGGATGCAGCTCTCCTGAAACAAATTCACACCCAGACCAGCCCTCAACAGACAATAATTCAGAGGTTGAAGTAAATAATTTTGAACTGTGACAGAATTTCTCTAAGTGACACATTAACTCCAGACCATAAAGATCTCTTACACTCCAGGTATGATGCATGGACAAGCACTAACTATTATTCCTCATTGCTGTGGAACTGGGATTGGCTCTGATCTAAACACAGTTCGGCTGACGAAGGCAAGTCAATTCATTAAGGGAACAAACAGTGATTAATTCAAAAGTGTTCACCACTCACCCTCAGCTGGAAGGGCCAAGATGGACCTGCTCCTGCTTTGAGCGCCCTCCGCGTTTTTACTGGAGCACGAGTGGGAACAGGGGGACCACGGGGACCACTCGCTGATGACACAGTCCATGGCACAAGGGATTTCACAAGCCACAACTTCAGGACGGGGCAGCTCCGAGCAGAGGTGATGTGGCACTTCTTCACCTGCAGCAAACAAAAAAAGACATGTGGAGAGAGGCACAGCTTGGGTCCATACCCACAGTCTGCATCAAACAGACTAACTGTATGTCAAACAATCGCCTGGCCATGGAGGAATATACTACAAAAGAGAATTTGGTTAGGTTTCAGGCTTGAAAGGGTAGTACTTGAACAGTTAACTTAAATATTTATTCAGAAAAGCAAAGAGGTTGGTGTGTGACATCTTGGCTGCAGTCCACTTTACGAAGCAGGCAAGCAAAAGGAATGAGATAATTCACAGATTCACAGAATTCAATCAGAAATAAGGACAGCTGTCCTGTATTTTCCAGCAATCCCTACCTACCGAACCTATTTTCCACAATATAAACTGTGCAGGTCCCCAGGGAAGTCAGATGCCTTTTTCCTGTAGGCCAGAGAAGTATCTGATAGATGTTTTTGTCCTTCCCTTACAACCTCACCAAAATGAACCTCTCTTGATTCTGACTCTTGCTTCTCACCCAAAAACTAGGAGATCCAAAATTACGAATCAGTTAGACCACCCACATCCAAGGGATAAATACTTTCTGTTGGAGATGAGTCAATAGACCTGGACCAAAGCACAGCTACTGATAAGAAGCATCTTTTCAAAAGCCCTTTCCACAAGAAGGTAGGACACTGGGGACTGCTGGAGCAAAATCTATCAACCAAAACAACCACTGGCAGAATGAGCAGCAAAAGAAAGCACGAGGGATGCCACATGGATTACAACACAGAGAACTATTGCTTTTAAAAAGGGAAAAAAAATACACTTTTATTTTTTAAAATAATAAGGAAAAAATCCAGAAATTTTAGTAATTACATAGAATTTACGAGGACATCATAATTGACAAAAAGTTCATAAAATATAACACTGAATTACATCTAATATCTTACAAATATATTTTAAGTGATGAACAGTCGTGACTGACTTTGTTCTATTGCTTAGTATTTCTGGATCCTCATGAATTTTCAGCTATATATATATATATGAAATTTCTGGAAGCTCAACTCCACCTATTTATAAACAACAAGGTCACACCAAACGTTACCTCCTCTTTTGCCCTCATAATAGTTACAAAGCTCTCCTCTGAGGTTTCTTTAATTATGAACCTAGGAAAAAAACCCTAACGACTATTCGGGCTCAATTATATGTAAGAAAAAAATAAAATTAAATTTATAATGGCAACAACTGGCTCTTTCACCTCACACTACAGGAACAGGCTCCAGAACAAGGCGGCCCGGGGTGCAATTATAAGTAGGAGGGTAAAAAACTGCTGGCCCCACACATAGAAGTGAGTAAATAAGAGAGGCAGGCTGCGAGCACATAAAGCTGTCAGCAGCACGGTGGTATTATCTGCAGTTGCATTCCTAAATGAAGACAGGCTCATCGCCCTTGAGGCACAAATAAAACTTTTCAAGCGTATTATGAGAAGGAGCGTCGGATCCAGCAGGCAATCAGACTGCAAGATATGGTTAAAAATACTTTATTTTTATACTCCCTTTCCTTTGTACACACCTCTGCTCACCAGGAAAGGCTTAATATGCCCAGTGTCTGCACTATACTCCCTGCACACAGCTCCCACCCCTCAGAACTGCAACTGGCACCCCTGCAAACCAAGCTCGATCCGTCATTCCCCTTGACTAGCCCGGATCAGCACCGCTGCTTTGGATGCTCACATAATACTGAGAACCATCTTCAGAGAAAAACAACGTGAAAACACCAAATAAACCTGTAAGCCTTATTCCAGCTGTCTTCCCGAGTCACTTCAGTGTCAAAATCCCGGCTAACGTTTTGACAGCTTGTCTGTACGGCAGCAGATAAGAGGAGGGCGTCCTGAGCAGGCGTGATTTCAGGAGTCAATGGAACAGTAGCATCAAGAGATTATACCCTTTGGTGAAGTGGGGTGAAACATCTGTCCTCCTCTCCCATCACTGACACGGACTGGGAAGCACGTGGACAGCCAGTAACAGGCTTCTGAACCAGAAGGGATGGAGACGGGACACTGGCCCTGCAGGCAGGCCCCCCACCCCTCCATCCATAACGCAGGTTATCTCTGTTGCATCAGGACTTTATGCAAAGAGAGCACTGCGAAGTTCATCAAATTCGAAATTTAACCCAATTTTTCCACCAGACTGTGCTACAGGTGTAAGAATCAAAAAACCCTCACTGAAAGCCAGGAAAGCCTCTCCATGGATTTAATCTGAGTTCACAAAACCCAAGCCACTGCATTCAAAAGACCTTTGGGGTGGCTTCCTTCAGGTGCCACATATTTTGGAGTAACCACCCTGTGGGGAAGGGAAGCAAAGGAGCAAAACACAGTTTCACCTTCCTCCCCGCATGACTTCTTTTCACGCTGGATTTACAGCGGGTGACAGCCACAGCAGCACGGCAAACAGAGGCTGCAATTCACAGTTCCTCGGCAAGGAAAGGAAGCTTTGAGTTTTGTTATAAGGAGTTTACCACCAGGTGCATGGAGGTACAATTCAACACTCACTTTGATTTACTTTATAGCTCCACTCGCTGTGTTCAGGTTTAATTACTGCCTTCTATTACTGCAGAAGGGGAATGTTCTCCTGTTCCAGCTGCCTGGCTGAGAATTCTCAGAAAGCTGCTGCATACTACAAAGGGAGGCAACAATCTTTCATTTTCCATGAAAAATACTAGTACAGGATAAAGCTGAAGTGTGCTTTATACATTGTCACAGATTTAGAGGGCACATTAAATTCTCCAGAGCTTCCAAACTACCCACCCAGTACCTGGAAGGTGTAACTCTTACCTCAGATATGCTGAATAATCTTTCCAGATATTTCTATAATCTTTACACACGCAAGTCTGTTCTGTGGGGCTGGATGGGATCCACCCAAATGTACTGAGAGAGCTGGCAAAAGGGCTCATTAGACACTCTCCATCATTCACCAGAAGTTCTGGCTATCTGGGAAAGTACCAAGTCACTGGAGTTTGGTAAATATGACACTCAAGCTACAAGAAGGATCCAGGGAACTTCAAGCCTGCAGCCTGACCTTGGTACCAGGGAAAGTCATGGAGCAGATCATCTTGAGTGCCATCACACAGCACGTACAGGACAACCAGGGGGATCATCCCCAGCCAGAGTGGTTTTATGGAAAGCAGGTCCTACCTGACTTAAACCGACCTCATTCTGTGACAGGGTGAGCGACCTATTGGATGAGGGAAAGGTTGTGGATGTGTCTAACTGGACTTTATCAAAGCCTTTGACACCACTCCCCACAGCATTCTCCTGGAGAAACTGGCTCTCATGGCTGGACATCCAGGCCCAGACAGTGGTGGGGCCTCCTGAATTACTCCCACCTGAGCCCAGTCACCAGTGGGGTGTCCCAGGGCTCAGTACTGGGGCCAGTCCTGTTGGATGGTCTGGACAAGGGGATTGAGTGCACCCCACTAAGCTGGACACCAAGATGGGTGGGAGCGTTGATCTGCTGGATGGCAGGAAGGTTCTGCAGAGGGATCTGGGCAGGCTGGATGGAGTGGTTGGAAGCTGCCTGATGGAAAAGGACCTGGGGATGTTGGTCAGCAGCTGACTGAGAGGGCAAGAACACAACTACCTGCCATCACCTGTGAGGCACAACTTCTGAACTGCCTGAGGTAGAATAACTGAAACAGCACCCTCAGCATCCCAGGAGCCAAAGTGATGCCTCTCACATGCTCTTTATTTCATGCCTTAAGCACAAATTGTTCTCAGCCTTGCTGAATGCTTGCTTTCCTAAAAGAAGCTATAGCTAAGAAAAATGTTGCAGTTTTCTATTCAAAATGTTTTATTACAAGCATCCTGAACAACTCTAATGGCATTTCTTAAACTGATTGCCCTGTACTTGAATAGTTTAGTGATTATAAAGCTAAATACTCAAGATATACTCACCAGATAGCCTTTTATAGGAAAGATTTAATCCATTTTCTTCCAAGTCAGGATGTAATAATTATAAAAGAGAAGACAAGGATGGCATTTTTGTAAATATATTTGCTAACAAAGTTGCTCATTACCTAATGTAACAGTCCCTCATTTGAATTCTTTAAGAAGGCAACAGAGAAGCTACGTGGAAAAGTACCATTCTGAGTAGAATTTTTAATTCACCTAAAAGCAAACTTAATTCTTCCCAACAGTGGAAACAAAACAAGGAATGACCTAAAACCCCCCTTGAACTAAGGAGCTTGGTCTTGTTTCCAGCAACTCAACTTTTTTCTCATTGCCTTTTCCATTCCAGAAGGAGAAGCCACTCCCATGGTCCTGAACAATTCACTCCCTGCTGAGTCACTGAACCAACAGGGAAGTTTCATCTGGGATCAGTCCAATATTAAACTGCATCTGTCTATTTTACACACTGCCTTGCAGCTCTGGTGCCTTAGTCTCATTCTTCCCAGTGACCTGTCGTCACACCCACCTCCCGTGACACAGTTTTAATTACTCCTGCCAAAGATGTTCCTCCTCTGGCTCAGGAAAGAGGGAATGTCCACTAGACAGGACACAATTAAGGCAGCAAGAATACAAATCCCATCAGGCAGCAGGAATCGAAAGATCAACTCAATAACAAACCAAGTGTTGTCCTTTTGACATTCAGTACCATACCATGCTCATTTTTAGAAGGAAAAATTGCGAAGTTACTTTGAAGATTTCAGGTTTTTACACATGTGGAACCTCGAGTGGCCTCCATGATGGGAAAAGGCTCAAGGCAAAGGAATTACATTTCAGATTGTTCAGCACTGCTATGCAGAAGTTCAGAAAATTTATTTTTTGCACAAGACTGCTGCAAAAATGCTGCATATTTAATGACAATTACCAGTTTGCCATCAATATTTCTCCTTGTAGCATTCCAAATTATTCACTGGAAATAATGAAGCTGTCATCTAAAATACTATACGTATCGTAAAATTTTATGTGCCACTTAAATCTCAGAAAAGAATGACAATAAACTTTGATTAAATACTTGCCTGTAACAGAGTAAGATGTCAACAGGCAGCAGTAAATCCAGAGGAATTCCTATTGACTGCATGCCAGTTTGCTAAGAGCAAATGCATTCAGAGGAAGCTGTCTGCTGGCAGCATCCCGGCCTAGGCATCTCATCAGCTCCCAAAAATGGGACATTTAAACTCAATAACAATCAAATTACAACAGGAGAAATTTCTTATAACCATCTTGAATGTCTTCATCTCATCACAGCATCACGGATTTTTTTTTTCTCCCATGCTGCACAACCAGCTTTAGAGATACCTTGAGGCATCCAGGGGTTGATGCGTTTCAGTCATCTCCAGCAGATGAATCTCACTGAAACCGCTGGCTCCCAGCTGACCTTCCTTAATGCCACTCAACAGGTGAGAACACCGGAGAAGAGCAGTGCCAGTTTGTCAGGGAGAACAGTGGCACATGGAATAAATTTAATTGCAGTGGTCCAACACTATTACCAGAACCCCACGGAGGGGAAGGGGAATGCAAAAAGCAAGGAAGACGAATGGAGACCGAGAGCGTGAAAGAAGGTGAAGCCGTGAAATAGAAGAAGCCACTCAAAACAGACAGGAGGAAATAAGCACAAATAAAACCAGGACTTTCTCAGGGAACAAAAGGAAAGAAAAGAATGGATTAGACAATCATTAAGGTTTTGAGCCAAAAGGCTCGGTTAAAATGCAACTATGAAAAACCATGTGTTGGTTTAAGGAAAGCACCTTTATAATGTTCACTGAAGGAAAAGGGAGAAACGACTCCGGAGGATAAGGAGAAAGGAAAGTAAGCCAAAAGATACAAAAATGAACAGAGGGAATGAGAATGAATATGGGAAAAAAATGGATGTCTGGAAATATGTTCCAAAATCCCCACAAAATCAGAAGTCTCGTCCAAATCCCTCCATCACTGGCCACGATCCTGTCCCTTACTATGCCCAAGCAATCATGACAGAGGGTATGAGAAAAAGATGAGTATGGAACAAAAGCAGTACTTGTTTTTGTTTCCTGTGTATCCTCTACAGCAATCTGGACTGTTTGCCCGCAGTTGTTTTCTCTCTTTATGTAAATGCACACAAGAAAACTGATTTGTCACTCCAAGGAAGCTCCAAGAAAGCCCAGCACGGGAAAGGCACGTGAGTGAGCAGCTGCCAAGCCTGCAGAGAACATCCCAGAACACCCCTGTGGAGCATTACACACACAAGGTTACCAAAACTAGCACACCTGCACCAGGTTACCTACACAGAGATTGACTCCAGCGTGTTTCCTGTCCCAAATGGAAAGACAAGTCATCACTTAAAGGTATTTGCTGCATATTCACCTGCTGAGCTTGGGCATAGAAACAGAATCGGTTCTACCTTATGGCTGTTTGCACAGTCCCTCCTGAATTGAAGAGAAATTGCTCCCGTGGCAGCTGAAGGTAAACATGGGTTCACTGCATCTCCAGAGAAAAGCATGGAAATTCAGGCTGCTGTTCCTAATAATTAACATAGCACAGCAATCTGAAAATGTAAAGTAAAACAACTTAACATAATCCATATTAGTGTTCCAAGGGTTTTTTCCTCTCTTTCTTCGCACTTTTTTCCCTTTTCTCCATTATCCCTCCTCCTTCTAAATGAGGGAATCTGTACAGGTGGGTTGATCAAGACTGATTGCAATTAAGATTTATTGTTGAAATTGCTGCTATGGTATAATTGAAACAGGTGTCCCTCTATCCTTCTCTGTATTGCTTTGTTCCAAATGCTAATCAACACAAAATACTGCAGAAAGCAATTACACAAAAAAGTCAAATGTATTATTGTAAAATATAAATAAATTTCAAAAAAAATTAAGAAAAAAAGTATTATTGGACCTGTTTATTCCAGTAACATACAGAGTCCACTGTATCTTATATATCTTAGCAGTGGAGAAGAATAATTTTAGTGGAAAAATTCAGGCATTTTAGTTTAGAAAAAAAAAAGGTGGCATTTTATTTCTAATGCATCACAGCCATAAATTTCCAAACATTTTACTTTTGAAGACTTAAGTTGCCACCGTCACTCTCAAAACTCAAAAAAAAAAAAAAAAAAAAAAAAAAAAAAAAAAAAGGATTTATTACAAAGGGCAAACTAAAAGAAAAGTTGTGTGCTCACAAATGGAAAAGTGCAATACTTCTATACCTACTGCTTTGATTATTCTAATTTTTCTTCAGATTAAGCTACTCAATAAAAATATCCCTTGCTGGCTTGCTCATAGCCATCAAAAGCCTATGACTGACTGTTATCCAAGCAATATTCCCAAAATAAGTTGGCAATTTGACATCTACTGGGAATATCAGACTCTTTTTCTCTTCTAGCCTAGAAATCACCCCAGAAGTGAGTTTGTATTAACATGGGACACTGAAAAATTGTAAACAACAGTGCAGCAAATGAGGTTGATCTAAGTTGGCAAAAGTCTTGTTTTCAGATACAGTGAATGCTAATGATAATAAATAATTGCAAATACCATCTGGACTCTTTAAAAAACATCTTTCTCCAAGTCTGCAATTGAATCTCTACAAAAAGAGGATCAATGCAAAAGAAAATGAAAACAGTAAATTAAATTTAGATTTATGCCAACCACTTAAAACTAAGAGCTCATTTAGAAGCAGTTAACACAGAAATGTGTTCGAGTTCAGCTGCAGAGTCTGGCCTAATCCCATAAAGCAACTCTGAGAGCTCCCACAGTCCATCAGGAAATGTTCAGAATTTTCAGGACCAAATAGTAAGCTGGTTTTTATTTTTATTATTACTACTATCTTTTTCAATTTTGTCCTTAATTGATCCACAAATCTCAGAACAGAGCTTTTAAAAATGGCAATAAAGAAGAAAATACACCCAGTACCAGAGATGGTCATCAGTCAAGGTTCTGGATGAGTGTCTGAGATCTGTTCCTGACCAGAACAATACAATGACCTTCAGTTATGGAGGAAAACTTCCCAGTGTACACAGGTTTAGCCAAGTATCAGCCGTGCATCTAAAGTGCATGAGACACTTTTCAGCTGGGTTAAGTTACTTCTGGCTAATGTACCCTGACCTCTGCTTGAACCATTTTTACATAATAAAGCTGTGAATTTTAGACAGAGTGTTTAATTTCCACTGTATTTTGCATAGATCATTTAGTACTTAAAATGGGGATAAATCAAATGTAGGAAACACAATATTAACAATATTTTCTGTGTGCTTCCACTTTGCCCATGAGGTGGAACTTTAATTACATCATTAATAACGATGCCTGCATTTTCAGTCACTACTGCATCATTCCTCTAGTGCCATTTAAACTGCATTTGGTCTCTAAACTGCTCCACCCTCTGGAACTGGTTCACTGATTATATGGGAGCAGCAGCCTCATCCTGCTTAAAACTCAGCTACAATGGCATCAACTGAAGAATTTAAAGGCAGGAATCAGTTATGACGACCTAAAATGGTTTATTTAGAAAAGCTTCCTGTTATTTTCTGTCTCCAGAAAATTTATATAGATTTAAAGGTGACACTTATTTTGGAAAGAGGAAAAACAAACAAACAAACAAACAAAAAAAACCCCTAAAACTCAATCAGGATTTTGCCCAATTATTGAGAGTCCAAATTGTCTGGAAACTATTTTGAAAAAATCTGAAAGACGGTATCTGTGACTACACTTTTTGCAGGGGAAAAAACAAATTATAATTTCCTTATTTGATCCAAAGTAGAAAAAAAAAAAAGAAAGTATGAACCCCAAGGGGCCCAAATAGATCCCAACGCCTCATTCCCCAACAGGTTTTCCAGCTCCTGTTTTTAACTTTGCTAAAATTTTAACTTTGCTACTAGATTAAAGAAAAACACAGAATCAGTAAATGAAATCAAATGAAAGCACCTCACCCCCCTTTTAAACACCCTGATGTGTCGAGGCTGTCAGGAGACATTTGGACACGCTCTTCACATATGAGAACGGGAACACAAAAACCAGAGAATATCTGGATAAAATTTGGTTTTCTACCACTAAATTCCTTTGTGCGAAAAAAGCAATAACCTCTTCGCAACTTGGAAAATATCTCTGTTCTGATTATTCAGCTATTAAAATAGGGAAGTGTCATTTTATGACAATTGCTTTCGGCAGGAGATATTTTACACTTATATTCGCCAGGAACAGGAACATAAGGAAGAACAATATTAAAACCTTCAGCGTTAATCTGTATTTTCAAAGCTAAGCACATTTTGACAAACTTTCTAATAGACACTGTTCAAAATTCATAACATATATGAGCATGATTACATTACTCTAATTTATTTTTTCTCCTCTCATGCGCAGCAATAAAATTTTACCTTTGAACTTATATTTATTACAACTTTTACTCTATGGAGGGCATGCAGGCACAGAAATATAATAAAGCTCTGCTAATTCCATACATTATTGAAATCCTAACAGTACAAATGGTATCTTACTGTCTTCATGCATACTTAAAATTTCAATTCAAAATCCATTTCATTAAAAGGTCTGGTCAAGCAACAGTATATGTTTTTTATAAATTTGTAAATTGATGTAGCAGAATTATATTTTAAATATTTGGGAAAAAGGGATGTAATACTAATGTTTGTTTAGGTGTTGTAAGCAAAATCTTGATTGATGCTAAATAATTGAGTGGTCCATCCATCAGACTCCTCTAAGCACCATAAAAATGCAGAGAGGGGAAAACTAGAAAATAATATTTGCTCACCCAAAGGCGGTTGAAAATTGGGTCTAATTCCAGTGGTAAAAATCCCACTGACTTCCCCACACTGGGAAGTGTACTGCTATGCAGGATAACTTCAAACTTAATGAAAGCACAAACAAGTGAAAGCAAAGAAGGAAATTAGACTGGGAAGATCAGGGGTCATCAGTAAAACAAACGATACCTGGCCAAGGAAAACATCAGGACTAACACGAGGGAGAAATTTGGGGAATCTCTAAGTTGGTGGAAAGAACAGTAACTGATACAGCAATCCAAGCCAGAAAGGGAGCAGCTCATGCAGTCAAGCACATGACAAAGTGCAAAAGTTGACTCCAACTGCAGGTATGATATTGGCACAATCTCCTCTCTCCTCGCAAAGGTCACTTCGCACATTAGCTCGGGCTCCACTGATTAGCAGCTGAGATAACAGCAGCTCACACACTCCTCAGTCATTGGGAACACAGACAAGGGGATGACTTTCTGCATATCACGTCCTCATCACATTTCTGGCAATTGTTCAGTCTCAGATAAGGCACAAATAGGGGAAAAGCAGCAGAACAGACTCCTCTGAAAACATTAACAGAAACAACTTAACCACCTTTACATTTGGCACTGAGGTATCAAAAATGATAGCTATTATTACTGCTGTAATTTCATGGCTGTGACTCGGAGGAACTGCATTTTGCTTCCCTGGAAACACGGCCAATGTTTGACAGCTCCTAAACCCACAGGAACAGATCTCCCCACCACGGACAGTTTGCAGAACTGAACACCCGAAGAAACACTGCCAGGAATGGTCCAACGGGCTCCCAAACCCATGGGGTCCATCACCCTCATCCTCCTGGAGGCAGATTGTGGCAGTTTGGCTGCCACAGGTGTGAACAGAATCACACCAGGGGAGTTCTGAAAACTCCACAGTCAGGACTGCTGCCAGCCCTGGACTGGGGTTTCTCTAATCCCAAACCTCTGAGGGGCACCAACATCATGATCTCTCCGGAGCATCACTCTGTCCCCACCACACCACTGTCCCTACACAGGCCACCCCTGAGGACTAAGCCTGAGACTGTCATATCTAAACCCTTGTCAGGACTCTGTCTGTGAGCCAGGAGTGGTCACGTAGATCCTCCTGAGCCAGCTGCAAAAGAGAAATGTGAGGGAATAAAGACACTGAGCCAGTTAAGCTTTTTGACCACGCAATACCAGACCAAGCTGAGGGAACACGAGGGCCATATTTTAACTCCAGCACACAGATGTAAGGAAGTTGCTGAGACAGAGGATTTCCCAAAATTTAGCAGACTTTGTGCACGATATCAAGCTCTCAATCTCTGATCAAATTTAGGCTACTGAGCCACTCTGTGCCACAGCAAGCCCAGACGGGACAAGTCAAAGCTCATCTTTGCATGAATTCTCATCAACAAGCAGCAAAGCAGAGAGCAGTTTACCACGGCAAACTACGGTGTTGTCTCCCTCCTACACAAAGGTGAACTTCCAGTATCAGTTATCTCTGCTGTAAAGCCAAAATTGAACAAAATCCTTCAGAAATCTGGCCTCAGATTCGGTTTAGAGAGAATACTCACTCGTTAAAAAGTAAGGAGAGAGGTTTTTCTTTGAAATCAGATAAGCAGAGCAAGATTTCTACCTGCTCTCAAGCAGTTAGTTGGAATGTATTCCACTACAGACTTTAAAGTCACCTCACTGGCGACATAACCTCCCAACATATTGAAAACCAGCAGGAAGTGTTGAATTAATACATATATGCTAACAAGCACTCCCACAGCCATGAATGTTTAATCCAGTTTCTCACTCGCTGACGCTTACCCCACGGCTGCTCCGTGGTTTTGAAGCCTTGAGACAAGGGAAGAACCAGAGGGTGTAGAGCAGGGAACCACAGGAAACCAGGCAGAGGGAAAAGTCTCCGGAGAAAGCCCAGAGCAGAGCAGTATCACAGGAAAGGAGGTAAGGCAGAAATGTTGACATCTGGAGTGGGATGGAGGAGGGAGAGCTGGGAGGGAAGTCAGCCTCTACCTTCAGGAGTTGTGGGGCTGCATTTGGACAATGTGTGGAATACTTCCCAACAATAAATAAGTTGTTACCGCTCATGTGGTGTGTATACAAAGAGATACAACCAGACTGAGCTCTCAGAGACACTGTGACACCGGCTGACTGCACAGGGTAAGTTATTGCACACCAACAGACTGCTGGAAAAAAGGAACTTCTACACACCTTTGGGGTCTTACCCATACATCTTAATGTTCTGGACCATGACAAATGATTGGATAACAACTCTTACTCCCCTTGTCATCATCCATCTTCTTCGGAGGCTTATTTCTTCAAATCCTGATGATGAACCTCTGTAGTCACTTATCTGAGCAGTGAAAATTTATTGCCTGTACCAGAAAATGAAATTCTCCTGCAGGAGAGCTGCAATGGACACAAAAGGGCAAATTTCCACCCTGGAGTATACAGATGTATTTTCTTTCTCCTCAGTGGAAACTATATACATTTATCCAATGTCAGAATTTGGACCAAAGGGTATCTCCTGTGTTAATAAGAATGGCTAATTTCCAATTAAATAAGCTTACAGATCATAGAGATGCCCTAATGAGAAAAAAAAAAAAAAAATGAAGCCCCATACTAATCCTGCTTTCACTGCACATATTTAACAGGGCTGCCAAAGCAAAGTCTCCAAAATACTTACTAATTACATTGGACTGCCTCCAGCCACTGTCACTGCCAGGGAACGGGCAAAGTTTGCAACGAACCAAACCACTAAGAGTTCAAAGATGATATTATTATTTTGGAAAAGCCTTGAAGAGGTCAAGAGACAAGAGAACTGTGTAACAAAGCAGTGCAGGGCTGATTTGGACAGAAACTAGCCTGTGGACTTCATGAGCAGCTGCAGAAAAATATTTTGGCACGGCTGGGAGAAGCTCCCAAACTGGTAAGCTGCAAAAGCGCAGACTTGCACTAACTCCATGGCATTCATGTTGGAATCAAACACATGCTATCTCCAGCAGTTACAGAACCTGCAGCACAGACTGGAGTGCAAAAAGAAAAGTTGTAGGGAGGAGGTCTGCAAACTCAGCTGAAAGAATCCACGTCTTCTTTTTTGTGCTTCCAGTGGCAGGATCTGGTACCCCAGGAGTGGTTGCTCCCAAGACAGGGAGAGCCCGAGCACCAAAGGGCGACTGCAAGACCTGAAAGGACATCGCTGAAGAAATCAAGTTCCTACATTTGTCTGATCAGTGATGAGAACTGGCAAATCTGTGCAAGTGGCACATGGTTCTCATCAGAAACAGTGCTGGGAACAGCCTTTCCAGCCTTCACATCAAGTTGCATTTAGTCATTAATTGGCTCAAGCGAAGAACCTCCATTGCAGCCTCATAGTGCAAGATGGGTTGAAAGAGCTGCAGGTGCCCACAGTGATACCATAAATATTGATCACAGTGCTTGTTCCACTTTATCAGCCACAAAGCACACAATGGTCCTCAAGGGAGAGGAAAAGGCAGATCCAATTTTAATCACATTGCCGTACTAAAATACAAACCTCATGGAATATTATTTTAATTACTGCTCTTTACTCATGCCAATTGCAGCCCACTTAAAAAAAAAATATTTAAAAAAAAAAAGAGTTTTTCCTGGACACAGTCAAAACTGTGAGCTTCCAGGAAGGTGCATCTACACTGTGTGAATCAGCCCTATGTAACAACACCCAAGTGGGCTCTGCCACCAGTAAAAGCAGTTTTTCAGCCCAGCACTGCACCCTGGGCTCGTCAGAAACGCAGGTCATTAACCAGGAAAACTTGGTGCTACCACAGCTGTTTCTGAGCCACAAACTGGTCTCTGGCAGTGAGGGGGCCCTGCAGACTTAGGGGCTTATTCAGACTGACCTGCTGGGGTGGGCTGACCCTGGCTGGGCACCAGGTGCCCACCAAAGCTCCTCTCAGCTATGCCAGAGGTGAAAATATAACTAAAGGCTCATGAGAGAGATAAAGGCAAGGAGAGATCACTCATCTGTTACAATCACAGGCAAAATAGACTTGACTCAGGGAGATTAGTTTAATTTATTACCAGGATAATGAGAAATAAAACCAAATCTTAAAACACCTTCCCCTCCACCCCTCCCTTCTTCCTGGGCTTAACTTCAGTCCTGATTTTCTCTCCCAGAAGCCCCCCCCGTAGCCCCCCTGCTATCAAACCCTCGGCACACAAACCCAATACACCTCCACAGTACAGTACATAAATCCTAAACCACTTAACCTTCAAAAATATATGTCTGGGAAAACTGCCAGGGAATATTTGAAAGGGATTAAAGTAAATGTATTAGTTGTCACTGAAAATTAAAATATGGATTTCAATTGAAACTCTATATGAGAGGGACGTTTTCCCCCAAAATCCGTTAGTTAGCAGCCGTGCCGAATGAAGGGGAAATTGTACATCCAGCTCAGACTATGCAGGGCAAGCTGATATATTTTAAAAGCTGCATTTTTATCTACTGAAATAAAACATTTTACTTTTTTATTTTTCTACTTTAATCAGAATATAACCTCATTAAACGACAGTGTGTGAAAAGAACATATAAACTAGAAAGAAAATATAAAAAAAATTTCTGAATAAATTAATGTTTATTGCTTTTAGACTTTGATATTCCAGTCTTTACTACTTAAATGCAGTTTAAATGTATTACTTGCCACGGCCTTTACGTTAAACCCAGTAAGTCTGCAATTTGTGATAAAATTCCTTATCTCTCTCCTTCTGAACCTACGCAGAGAGATCCAAGGTTAATTTGCAGATAATATTACTTCATGAAATAATTATCTTATTCTCTAGTGCTTAAAATAGCCAAATTCAAGAAAGATAATCGAAAAAAAACGAAGCTGTTAGGGCTGCAGGATGGAGGCTGCTCCCACTGACACATCCCCACACGGCAGCACCTTCAGTGGGAGGCACAGTCTGGGTACCCCAAGCCTGGAGCAGCCACTCGCCCAGGAATTCAGGGCAGGGATGCTCCACGTTGATGCACGTGAAGGAAGGGGAGCCAGCCCAATGCAACCTCACCCTCCAAGCCCCCAAATGCCAACGGCAAGGCAGCCTTCTGCCCCCTCTTCACAACCCCAGCACCTGCTGAAAAATGACTCTCTTGAGCCATTCTTCCTCATCCTGCTAATTTTTCCAAGCATCCTTCTATTAAACTATACAAATATATTCATTTAGTAAACATCCCATTAACCAGGTCAGTGTACAGTATTCACAACTTATT